>NW_024039039.1:502500-714519 GCF_016077235.1 Cyprinodon tularosa | reverse complement strand
CTTTGGGCACCCTAGTTCAATGTGAAATGTTGCAATCATGAATCACTGAATGAAAACTTTGTGTTAAAATAATAAACTGAACTGAAAATTGTGTTTTGAAATAATAATAGCTGGAAAATAATGGTTGTTGATTTAATAGCGACATATGTTATTATGACTTATAAGAAAAATAATCATGACTTGTAATAAAGTGTTTGTTGATTAAATATATAAAAAATGTGTTTTGAAAAGGACTTTCCACCGGTAGAATAAAATTAATTAGACTTAACCGAAGAAAATGCATGTAAAATGATGAAAAGAAAGGAGGGGCTTGGGGGAGGAGCCCCAATAGCCTGAAATGTATAAAAGGGAAGCTGTTTCATTGTATTGTCAGTTGTTTCTCGGGAGAGCAGCTCAGTGTGGATGCTGTGTTTTACAATAAAGCACTCTGGACTTGGAAATCCGTGACCTCTGCCTGTTTTTTACATTTTTTGGTTGAAGACTTTTCTGCCTTTTGAGAACTTTGAATTTTTATAAAACTTAGTAACAATTTTCAAGTCGTTGAGAAGGAAAAGACACGACAAAATCATCACAAGTGAGCAGATGTTCTTCAAACTACAAACGTGAATTGCCTATGCCATGCTACAATGTGGGATTCAGAAAAAGATGTTGAAATGTTGGAAAGGTCGGACACAGGCGAGAGTATATCAGGAGATGGAGACGGAGACCAACAAGACCTGCCTCATCTTTGGCCCTATCTCTATAATTTTTCAAAATAGTCGAAAAATTCAGCTTTCAATTCATATAGTGGTGTCTGTGTGTACTTTTGACACCACTGGTCATAACACAAGTTCAATAATTGTTGTGTAGCATTTCTATATGTTATTACAACACACACACACACACACACACACACACACACACACACACACACACACACACACACACAGACGTATGCAACTCTCTCTCTCTCTCTCTCTATATATATATATATATATATATATATATATAGATATATGTGTGTGTGTGTGTGGGGGGGGGGGGGGGGGGGGGGTGTATGTATGTGTGTGTCTAACACTATTGCTGCAAAATGAAACCAAGTCTGCTCCTAGTTGCTATGTGTTAATCTGTTTCCTGGCCATAGCAAACCAAAGGCAGAACAGGTTTAGCTTCATACTTGAGCATAAGATCCATCATAATAATATATCCAGTTGTTTCCGTGTAGCGACAACCAAAAATCCGTCTACATCAGGACTGTAGAGCAGTCTTCAGGATGGCTTCTCTTGTGCTGTTGCCTCTGTTGGTGTTATTAGCTGCATCTCAAACAACTAGTGTTGAAATACACAGGCACATCGGTACATCGCTGTCTTTCACGCCGAAGGGAAAGGACTTGAACGGGTCTTATGAGGTGAGTCAAACAGCTGTAGTGAAATTTTTGACAGATATTAAGTTTCTTCCCATTTAAAAATTCTGCAGCAAAAAAGCTTCACACTGTTTTGTTTATATTAAAAAGAACACTGAATTGTATAAAACTGTACTCCATTAATTTAACATTCTGTTCTTTTAGGTGGAATTTCGCATTAAGCTAACTGGATATGAAGGCCATGTGGACTGGCATGGTTGCACATTTGGTGACTGTGGGGTGGAGACCTCCACATTCACCACAATTGACAGCGATTCATTTAATCTCACCTGGCGACAACTTGTTAAAGTATCAAGGAGGAAACTCAACACCAACTTGCCTTTTCAAGTTAGGCAAGACAGAAAATATTAATTTATTTTAACTGAACTTCAAACATTTAAGTGCAACATGTATTTAAGCTTTGCAATAAATTTCAACTGCCAGTGATTTACCTGAAAGCCATTTTTACTTAACTTTTCTTCCATCAGCTATCCAACAAGGTACAACTGGTTCTGGAGGAGGGGCTACTGGATAGACAATGCTGTAGGCCCACAAATTAAATGGACAATGTTAACATACGTGGATCCGGGAACCAGATCTGATACCGGCAAACCAAACCAACCTCCTATCACAACCATCGTCCCGATTATTCGGTAAGTTCAAAAATAATATATTTTTTTTCTTAAAAATTAATTTATCGCGGGCTGCTCAGTGGGGCACTGCTGCCTGCCTTGCAGCAAGAAGGTTTCGGATTCAATTCCCGACTCAGGGTCTTTCTGCATGGAGTTTGTATGTTATCCCTGAGCATGTGTGGGTTCTCTCCGGTTACTCCGGCTTCCTCCCACAGTCCAAAGACATGACTGTTAGGTTAAATGGCTTCTCTAAATTTTTCTTAGGTGTGTGCGTAAATGGATGTTTGTCCTGTTTGACTCTGTGTTGCCCTGTGATAAACTGGCGACCTGTGCAGTGTGTACCACACCTCTGGCCAGTAGACAGCTGGAGACAGCCACCAGCACTTCTCGTGACCCTGCTTGGGATAAGCATGACAAAAATGGATGGATGGATGGATGGATTGATTTATCGCATTGCCATCAATTATTAAGCTTGCCAGACCTTCTAATACTGATTGGCTTCTGCAGCTTTGTAAAAACAGAAAAATAAGTGCAACATTTACCAGCTTTTATGGAAATTAATTTACAATGAAGTTATGTGTTTGTATTTATTTATTTTTGTATTAACTTTTCTTGTTCTTTTTTTTACTTAAAGGTTTCAAATTATGTTAGATATGTTTAAAACAAATGACACCCTTTACCAGAAAATTATTTTGCCAACATATACTATTTGAGAATAGGCCTAAAGGAGGGTGGGAATAGGCCTAATGGGTGGGTTGAGGGGTCTTGGGTGTGATTAACAGATGGGCCGATGGACTAATAACAATGCAAGGACTTTTCTCTACTGTGCTCACCAGCTCTGAGACATACATTTATGAGCCGCTGAATCCAGAGGGGGCACAGATATGTTAGTTTATATGTATGTTACATAAACTAAAAAGTACAATTTGGATAATACTTGGAAATTACTTGGATAATAATTTTAAAGCACCTTTCTTGCACACATTGAAATTAATCTGCAAAGCCTTTGGTCAGTCCACCCAAAACTGGGCTGACATTCTCTAGAACAGGCCTAATGGAGGTCAGGTAGATCTGTCTGAGAACATCAGGTGGGAGTCCTGCTCCTTTGGCCACACTCAGATATCATTAATATTCTGTGACCTTTATTGACTGAGATCATTCCTTTTAGATACAATATTGTCAATTTTGTTGTATTTTATGTTACAGAGTGACAAAGCAGTGTCCTCGAAAGATCAATCTGACTGTTTTTGATCCTGATGGGGATCGTGTGAGCTGCAGAGCACCAGTACATAGATACGTTCCTCATGAGGCATGTGGATTTTGCCGTCTTGACAGCGGATTCTCTCTAGATATGGTAAGGTCCAACTGCAATAATGTAAATTTGAAGAACCAGTCACAACCTTGCTCTTAAAGCTTTATTGTATGCAATTTTACATTAAATTTAAAGTCAATAAAAGTGGTGGAGTGAGTTCCATCAGCTCAAAGAACGCATGCACCTTCAACCGTTCATTTGGAACTGGTGTCTATTTCGTCTGGACAATCAGAGCAATTGAATCTGACTGTCTTTAGTGAGAGCAGGCAGTGGGACATGGAAAATAGTTAAACACATCTGCTTTTGGAAAAAAATACAACTTCAAATAGTCAAATCGGAGTATTTATTAAGCAATCTCAAATGCAGAATTGGAACGGCAAAATGGCAACCTTGAAGGCAAAATCCTAACAACCAGTGCAGTTTTGTGTTTATTCCCAGAGAGCATTGTGAATACTTGCTCTCACAAATCCTGGGATCTGTCAACAGACCCTCTATCATGAGACTATATACTGTATATATATATGATCAGACTGCTGATCTGTTTAAAACCTAAACATATATCTATGTTAAACAGCTTAACAGTTGCAAGGGTCAACCAACAGAACAATCAAAAATAAGATAAAAGCAGATAGGAATGATCCCTCATAAAAACTAAAAGCATCTGCCACGCATTTCTTACCACCAACTGTCTAATGATGACATGTCTTTCTTTGTCAGAACTCCTGCTCTCTTACATATGAATACAGTGACTACACTGGATACCACCCTATTGAGCTTGTGTTTGAGGACTTTCCCAACAAAGATATCACAGTGTCCTACTCTGATGGATCCTACACAACAAAACGGCCGCAACCAGTTATGGACCGAAAGCGTCGATCCCCCACTTATTATCTTTCAACCACAGCCGCACCAACCACCACAGCCGCACCAACAACCACAGCCGCACCAACCACCACAGCCGCACCAACCACCACAGCCGCTCCAACCACCACAGCCGCACCAACCACCACAGCCGCACCAACCACCACAGCCGCTCCAACCACCACAGCCGCACCAACCACCACAGCCGCACCAACCACCACAGCCGCACCAACAACCACAGCCGCTCCAACCACCACAGCCGCTCCAACCACCCAAGCCGCTCCAACAACCACAGCCGCTCCAACAACCACAGCAGCTCCAACCACCACAGCCGCACCAACAACCACAGCAGCTCCAACCACCACAGCCGCACCAACAACCACAGCAGCTCCAACCACCACAGCCGCACCAACCACCACAGCCGCTCCAACCACCACAGCCGCACTAACAACCACAGCCGCTCCAACCACCACAGCCGCACCAACAACCACAGCCGCTCCAACCACCACAGCCGCACCAACCACCACAGCCGCACCAACAACTACAGCCGCACCAACAACTACAGCAGCTCTAACCACCACAGCCGCACCAACCACCACAGCCGCACCAACCACCACAGCCGCACCAACAACCACAGCCGCACCAACAACTACAGCAGCTCTAACCACCACAGCCGCACCAACCACCACAGCTTCATATACCACCACCCCCTTGTATCGATCAACAATTCGTCCTTTAAGCATAATTCCTCTGGATTTTACAGTTTATGGTAGGCATACAAATAATACATAAAATTTATCTTTTGTTTCAATATTTCTCTTATCCATTTGTAACTGTCTGTCTGCTTTCCTGAATTTTAGTGGATGATTACGTCATCCCTTCATGTGATGATGGCGATTACTTCCCACTATTTTTGCCACCAACTCCTCCTAATGGTGCCAATCTACCTGCCTTTGTAAATGAAAGATTTGACATCAAAGTCAGGTCCAAGGCTCAGTATGCAATGTAAGTATCATCAGTATCATCTCACTCTTAAAAGTCACCTCATTTGAGCTGATGTAATTGTTTCACTTTATGATTTTCTCTATTTAGCTTAATGTAAAGAACACTTAATTATGAACATTGTTTTTTCTCTTAGGATTGATAATCTTATTGTGACAGGACCACAACACATTTCTAAGGAAAAGGTTTCAGAAGACACATACATCATAAAATGGACACCAAATGACTCTGAGCTGCATAATCACTTTCCAATTTGCTTTGTGTCTGAAGCAATAGATGGGTAAGGCTAACATCTGATTTGATAATTACAGTCATTTAAAAAGCAAGATTTTAATTACACTTGTAAGAATTAATCTAAAGGCACATAGGGAGCAAAGTTTATTTTCTAAGGCATGACCTCAAAACAATAACAAAAACTATGGAAGCTCATTGGTAGAATTCCCTTATGACAGAAAGAAGGCCAACGATTCACACCATTCCATCATCCGGAGGGGGGAACATTTATTTACAAAACCGAATTCATACAGCTGTCTTAAAAACTTCATACATTCAGCAATGCATCGTCACATCTCAGTTAATTCCCCCAACCTTCAGTCCATCTGAACCGGCATTTATAGTTTCCACATGGCATTACGTAACTGCACATGCACAGGGATATCATGTCGAAAGCTTACTGGAATTCACGTGGGTTGGTTTGCGTCAAAGTCACTGCGACCCTCAAGGAATGTTTATACAGTTGTTCTGTTTTTGCCAAACCCCCTCATGCAGCCTTGGAGACCATGATGTTACTAAGACTCAAAACTGACCTTTAAGTTTTGTTGCTAAGTAAGTATAGGACCATGTTGTAGGATATATTCTGATTCTAATTTCTGATTCTGATATAAGACAATAAAACTGCTTCTACAAAACCTAAGGGGTATAGCCCACATTGTTTTCAGGACAGCATCCAGACAACCAATTTTTTTAATAACAACATGCACCGAGACATGTCATCACTTTACTATATCCCTAAGACCTGTGTTTGTATAACCAAATTTTTTACTCTATGTAAAACCAAACAATATGAAAAACTGTAAAGCTTTCTTCTCTGAATAAATGATAATTTCCTACTTTTTAGACAACAAAGGGTCTTCCATTCAGAGCTGCGGTGTTTGACTGTTTCAGTTGAACGTCATGGTAAGATAAAGCAACATTTAAGGTTTATTTATGTAGAAGAATTCTTCACTCTGATCAGAATTATAACTTATGACTGTCTTTTCCTACACTATGCAGATAGCATTGTGACCTGCAATGAAACATCAATGACTGTCGAAGTAGCCAAAAATTCCTTAATCAAACGCAAAGAAAACAGTCTGCATCTGTTTGACTCATCGGATGCTTCCTGCAGCCTGAGACGTCATTCAAATATGACCCACCTGGTAGCTGTCATGCCCCTGAACAGCTGTGGGACCCGAATTGAGGTACAGCAGACAAAACAAGAAACCTCACATCTAACTAGACCTATATTCCATCTATCTTGCTCTGCTACCAGAGATTAGACCAGCTTATAATTTGATCTTTCCCTAAATAACTACTGTAGGGTTGGGATGTTTGAAGCTTAACTTCAGGTGCTGGATATACAGGGAAACAGGAATACAGAACAAGGAGTGGTAGTTATCAAAGATAAGTTAAGAAAGTACAAAAAAGAACAATAATTAAAAACATTAATTAGTTGCTAGTGGACTCCAAACACAGTTAAGATTAGTTTTTAAGAAGATTGTTAGGGTTGTTAAGTTTCCCCAACACTAACCTATAAAGAAATAAACAAAGACAGTGTAAGATTTTTCCTGACCATGCTTTGCAAAGGGAAAATACACAGAGCTTTGGGATCTCTCTGTGCACTTTCGTCTTGCTCCACGCTTGCAGGCTTATTTATTGAGCAGTCAACACATTACAACAGCAGGTGTTAGTTTTGATTACGCAATCTCTTAGACATTACCATGAACTTTTAAGATAGGGAACATATCTGGTTTCAGTATACGCTTTTAAAAAAGGTGTCATGAACTTCCCTTTCTGTTTTTCTCAAATGAAAAACAGGAAAGCTTTCTTGCAAAACATTTGACCGTCTTATGACCTGCATACACTCTTTCCACTGATGAGAGTATCATAGCAAAAGAAATTATTAAAAGCAATATAAAACATATAAATGAATGAAATGATAAAAACAACAGAAATCATAATAACTCCAACACAGATACATCAAAATATTGCTTTATTTTCCAATAACAATAAAATATGTGAAATTTGTGCAGCCTCTTCAGCCTTTTTTAGTTATTAGATGGAGTGAAAAAATAAGGCATTTGAGATGTTTTCTAATGTAAAACAGAGTTTTTTTTTACTCTCTTTATTTCATATCCTTATCAGGAAGATGACAACAATATAATCTTTGAGAACGTGATTACATCAGCAAACCCTGACGTAATAATCTCCAGGGAGCATGAGGTTGAGATCAGCTTCTCCTGCTCCTATCCAAAGCGCACCAACCTAACTCTGGGTTTCACACACAAAAACCCATATGCCTTCAGAGAAAAAGGCTTTGGTGCCTTCACCTTCCAGTTTGAGTTCTTTGAGAGCCAGCGTTTCAGGAAGCAGGTGGACACCAGCAGCTACCCGCTGGAAGTTTACCTAAAGCAGAAGATCTACATGCAGATTGAGGCCGACACATCCATCCCCAACACTGAGCTGTTTGTGGAGTCCTGCAGGGCGACTCCCTATGACAACCCCAACTCCCGCATCAGCTACACCATCATTGAAAACGGGTAAGAAAAATAAAAACAAATAATTCTCTAACATTACCCTGAACCATCTTCTTTATCTGATACATTTCCATGGGTTGTTACAGATGTGTGAAGGATAAAACTGTGGAAATTTATTCTGCGTCAAAGTCTCAGTTCAGATTTGGAATGGAAGCTTTTGAGTTCATCGGAGCTCATGAGGAGGTAAAGTAATATTGTTTAAACATTCATTAATTCCAACATAAGAGTGTGGGACGTTAACAAAGTAAATCTACTTTTTAGAAAATTGGAGTCTTTAATTCATTACTGATGGTATCTGAAAGCCCTTTTTTGGAGAATTTGTTTTCTCAAAGTTAGGAAACTTGGTTACTGATAAGATGGCGAGTAGAGACTGTAGCTTCTGTCACTAAAGTGTTGCATTTGCTTAATTCAATTCAGTTTATTTATATAGCGCCAAATTCACAACACATGTCATCTCAAGGCACTTTACAGTTCAACCACATCATACAGTCAAATTGATTCAAAGTTTTCTATCTAAGGAAAACCAGTTGATTGCATTGACTCATTGACTCAAATACAATCCCTCACACTAAGCATGCTTGTAGCGACAGTGGAGAGGAAAAACTCCCTTTTAACAGGAAGAAACCTCCAGCAGAACCAGGCTCAGTATTCAGTTTAGGTTAGTGGCTTAAAGGAGTTCAAATAACGAAAAGCATGAAACCAACAAAACCACTAACCTTTAAAAAGTCCTCCCTTCAGTAAGATCAGCAGCTTGAATAGAGCAGATCGCTCCTTTAATCTGTTGTTGGGTGGCAAACGGTTGGGTGGCTTGGAGCTCAGAGGCAAAATTTAGGTCCTGGAAGCCAGACTCAGGCTGAGAGATCAGGGAGCTTGGCAGGAGGCAGAAGTCAAGAGGCAGAAACAGGTTCGTTGTCCAAAGGGCAGAGAAATCCAAAGACGGCTAGGCAAAAAGGGGAAATCCATGAAGCAAAGACTTGGTCAGGTAACCTTAAGTGCTGGATACTGCTTGCAAGTTGGTTTGCAATTATCTGGCCCGGTCTACCTGCACAGGCTGCCTTATAACTGCTTAAACACAGCTGAGAGAAATTCTGCTGATTGCACTGTAGTGCAGCAGCTGGAGATGATCGCTCACAGGGAGAGCAGAGCAGGCAGACAGGCCAGAATCATAACAGCCCAAGGACAAAGTCATTGAGAAATAAGGGACAGGAGCTTCAAGCAACAAAAACAACCCACCATATCCAGGACAAATCCCTTCATCCTGAGCCACTGTATAGACCAGGATTCATCACTTCCGGTCTTTAAAGTCCAGCATCCTGCACATTTTAGATATTTCCCTGCTTCAACACACCAGAGTATAATAATCCTCACATTAGCAGGATTCTGGAAAACTTGACAGTGTGCTTTGAGATAATTTAATCAGGTGTGGAAGCAGAGACATCTAAAAGGTGCAGGACACCGGACATCACAAACCATAACTGCATAATTCGAATGAGATGTAATTCACCAGCTGTTTTGTTGATCCTCTGAGTTTGCTTTGCTGTGTTGGTCCCTTTGCGTTGGTTCAGTTTCTCCATGTAGAGCTCTAAATACCATATTTAATACCATATCATTACCTTTTTTTTGTCTGGGGTCAATACACAAACAAACAACAGAGGGCGCCAGTTTTTTGTAAAGCCAGTGACCTCCCTGTGGCTGGGATTATCTTTCTATCACAGCAGGGAAGAATTAGCCTCGTGAGACCATCCTGATCTCGCGAGCTTTCAAGATTTCACTCGCAGATCAGTCTGGAGACTCTCCGTTGAAGAAAATTTGGAGCTGTTCACCAAACGAAAGTCCAATCAACGTTGGCTTTGAGGCGGGTTGAGGTATGACGTAACGAGAAGCTCGACAGTTAAGTCTAAAGAACATGGCGGCTTCAGCCGATGAAACTAGTGTTAGCGTGGCTATCGAGCAAGTTTTATCGGAATTACAGAGTATTTCTTCACTGAAAGAAGCGCAAAACACTGCTCTGGAGGCTTTTCTCTGAGGAAAAGGTGCTTTTGCTCTTCTCCCGACTGGTTTCGGCAAGAGCAGTCTGGCTTGTGGTTGTGTTTTCGTCGTCGGTCTGTTAGTACGTCATATGCTTCGTTGATCTGATTGGTTTATTTGGCCCGTCTATCATCAACATAGGCCAATCAGATAACCAGTATTTTCGCCCCTTCCCAAAATTACTGCAGCGGAAGGTTTTCAGATAGATATGCGGAGCAAATCCATCTGGTGGAGTCAGGTTAGAGAGGCATAACACATCTCTGAGGAAAAGCCTCATGGAGGTTTTCAAGACGTTCTGTGAGCAAAGTTCAGATTACATTCAAGTTGAAGTGTTGCAAATTTCAATTAAATGTCATTACTGTGTTTTTTTTTACTTTTTATTGTTTACTTGCACAAATAATGCATTTATAATTTTATTTCACTGAAATTGTTAGCACTTCAATAGAAAATAGTTTCTGTAAACTGAATACATTGGGTTCATCACTTTGTTTTTCTTTTTGGTCTTTTTGTTTTTTACCTAAAAACTGGTCCTGGATGGTAAATGGCATGTACTTATATAGCATCTTTTTTCAAGTCAGGAGACTTGACCAAAGCGCTTTACACTACATTCATTCATCCATTCACCCACACACTGGATAGAGGGGGTCGTCCTACAATCAGGGTCGTCCTTTAATCAGGGTTTTCTTATATTCAGGTAATTACGTGGTTCTTCACTGCACTGGACATATTTAGCATACAGCTGAGCTTGTGTTATAAGTCTTCATCTCAGAGTGTTTTTAAGTTTAAAAATTGAATGTGAAGCTTAATTTACATTCACTTCTTCTTGAGTGTTTTTTTATATTCTTAACAACATTGTCCAACATCCAAAAGCATATAAAACAGATTTATGTTTGTTTTACTATAGCTCCCAGAATTTTTATTTATGTCTTTAAGAAGAAATGTTAAAACTGTGGCTGATTTCAGTTATATGTGGCTGCAGGTCTACATCACTTGTTCGGTTCTCCTGTGTGAAAGTGACAATCCCGAGGCCAGGTGCTCTCAGGGATGCATCGAATCCGACTCATGGGACAAACGTAGGAAGAGGGATGCTGCAGCGCAGACGAGCAGCCACTTCATTTCCCAGGGTCCTTTGCACCTCGTGAAGACCTCTAACATCAAAGGTGAGCATGTTCTTACACTCAGTTTATCGTCAACTTCTCCACTAATGCCCCTTAATCCATGGGCTCCACAGTAGATTTAGAAAATACTTTTATAGCATACTTTATAAGTATAAAAGAAATAACCTCTCAGGATTTAGTTTTTCTTCAATTTTTCATTTTTACCTTTTCATTCACACTCATAACCTGATTATTTTTCATGTACTGAATCATTAGCAGGGGATTTTCTATAGTATAATATTCTTTTTAGCTTTTATTTTGTATTTAGTCTGAGAGAACATACAGCCTGCTATACTAATAAATAATCCATTTTACTCTGTTTCAGAACCTGGCCAGAGCATGTATCTTGCCCTGAATCTGGTCTTCATTGTTTGCTGCCTTTTGGCTTGCGGTGTCATCATCTACCGATTCAGAAGGCCCAGAGCTAAATACCAACGTCTGCCATCAGCTGATTCTCCAGTCGACCCTGACCAACCAATGGATTAGGAATCTGGATTTTGATTTTATTCTTTTTATTATGATATTGGGTTGTCAGAGCTTTTAAATTTTCCTTCATATGTAAATGTACACTTTCTAGCTCTTAGCTTGAGATATTTCTGTTAGTTCTGGTCATATTTTCTTTTTTGCCTTATAGGTTATGCCATATTAGATAATTTTTCCATGCGTATATTAGATGTTTTTGTGTAAATGATTTTCTTTAATTTTAGCTTCCTAGTGTATTTTATTCTTCTTCACTTTACTTGGATTTATTTGTGTTAGTACCCTTTACTTCAGGGCAGAGCTAAAAGTGGGGGTAGAGGTGGCCATACTGTAATTTAACTCCAGCATAATGTATAACAAAGGGTGGCAGCACTGATACTCTCGGTTGGCATGTCCTATCTTACTTGATTTTTCAGTCGTTCGTATAATAAATATACACTGAGCAAAAAACTAGTACACTATTAGTTTGGCCTGATCCTAAACTGGTTTTGGTGCCCTTTCGTTTTCTGCCACCCCACAGTGCACATTGGTCCTTGCCTAGCCACCCATTTAAAAATTTTTTTTTTGGCCCTGCCACTGCCTTACCTAGATGGTATTATTCTATAGTTCTCTCATCTCTCCCCCCTTGATCCAAATGTTGTATTTTCAAACATATTTAGGCAAGCCCCCAGTTTGTTATGCTTTATATACTGGTCAATTTCAACTACTTCTTATGGGTTTATTCTGCAATGCCATGTTTCTACTGCCCATGTATGTGAGCTTCGTATTTCAGTCATTAAAAACTTCTCAGCTAACCATGTTGCCTCTGCCTTCCTATATACCTTCCTGTCTGCACTTTGTTCTACTTCTAGACCCTCTTCCTCTGAAAGATGTCAGAAAAATTAAAATTCAGATTCTGGGGTTTTTGTTCTTATAATCTCTCCAGATTAGTTTTTTTTATATATTTTTTTTTTATTATTATTATTATTATTTATTTTACCATTATTTTACCAGGTAAAAAAATCTATAGAGGTTTGAAATCATTTTACAAGGATGTCCTGGCTAAGAAGTAAAAAAGCAAAAGGCGCAAACAAAGTATTACATGTAAATTCAATTCAATTCAGTTTATTTATATAGTCCATATTTTTGACACATGTCGTCTCAAGGCACTTTACAGTTCACCAGATCATACAGTCAAATTGATTCAAAGTGCTCTGGCTAAAGAAAACCTGTTGATTGCATTGACTCATTGACTTGAACGCAATCCCTCATACTAAGCATGCTTGTAGCGACAGTGGAGAGGAAAGACTCCCTTTTAACACGAAGAAACCTCCAGCAGATCCAGGCTCATTGTGATCTGCTGAGGCAGACTGGGGTTCAAGGAGACAGAAGCAGAGATACAAAAAGCAGCTGTAAAAAGCAGCCCTGTCCAGGAAACAGCCAGGCAGTCGAGCTCCGAGCCAACGCCCATGTCAGAGGGTGAAGAGAGCACATCCAGCCAGTCACAGTCAGAGAAACAGGACTACATTGGAAAAACAGGTTGATCTCCAAAATCTATAAACAAAGGTGTTAATGGCAGCAGCTCAGCTGATATTTCTCTCCAGGGTGGTGTCAAAATATTGCCAAACAGGAACAGATGAGGCGAAGCTACTATGAGAAAAAGCAGAGAGAGCAGAATGTTAGAAGTAATTTAATGGAATCCTGATGTCTATTTGCTGCTAGCTACACTATATTGCCAAAAGTATTTGCTCACCCATCCAAATTATTGGAATCAGGTGTTCCAATCACTTCCATGGCCACAGGTGTATAAATTCAAGCACCTAGGCATGCAGACTGTTTTTACAAACATTTGTGAAAGAATGGGTCGCTCTCAGGAGCTCAGTGAATTCCAGCGTGGAACTGTGATAGGATGCCACCTGTGCAACAAATCCAGTCGTGAAATTTCCTCGCTCCTAAATATTCCACAGTCAACTGTCAGCTGTATTATAAGAAAATGGAAGTGTTTGGGAACGACAGCAACTCAGCCACGAAGTGGTAGGCCACGTAAACTGACGGAGCGGGGTCAGCGGATGCTGACGCGCATAGTGCGAAGAGGTCGCCAACTTTCTGCAGAGTCAATCACTACAGACCTCCAAACTTCATGTGGCCTTCAG
Source organism: Cyprinodon tularosa (assembly GCF_016077235.1). Lineage (NCBI taxonomy): Eukaryota > Metazoa > Chordata > Actinopteri > Cyprinodontiformes > Cyprinodontidae > Cyprinodon > Cyprinodon tularosa. The sequence goes on along the minus strand of NW_024039039.1, from coordinate 700,739 downwards.
ATTAGCTCAAGAACAGTGCGCAGAGAGCTTCATGGAATGGGTTTCCATGGTCGAGCAGCTGCATCCAAGCCATACATCACCAAGTGCAATGCAAAGCGTCGGATGCGGTGGTGTAAAGCACGCCGCCACTGGACTCTAGAGCAGTGGAGACGCGTTCTCTGGAGTGACGAATCGCGCTTCTCCATCTGGCAATCTGATGGACGGGTCTGGGTTTGGCGGTTGCCAGGAGAACGGTACTTGTCTGACTGCATTGTGCCAAGTGTAAAGTTTGGTGGAGGGGGGATTATGGTGTGGGGTTGTTTTTCAGGAGCTGGGCTTGGCCCCTTAGTTCCAGTGAAAGGAACTCTGAATGCTTCAGCATACCAAGACATTTTGGACAATTCCATGCTCCCAACTTTGTGGGAACAGTTTGGAGCTGGCCCCTTCCTCTTCCAACATGACTGTGCACCAGTGCACAAAGCAAGGTCCATAAAGACATGGATGACAGAGTCTGGTGTGGATGAACTTGACTGGCCTGCACAGAGTCCTGACCTCAACCCGATAGAACACCTTTGGGATGAATTAGAGCGGAGACTGAGAGCCAGGCCTTCTCGTCCAACATCAGTGTGCGACCTCACAAATGCGCTTCTGGAAGAATGGTCAAAAATTCCCATAAACACACTCCTAAACCTTGTGGACAGCCTTCCCAGAAGAGTTGAAGCTGTTCTAGCTGCAAAGGGTGGACCGACGTCATATTGAACCCTATGGATTAGGAACGGGATGTCACTTAAGCTCATATGTGAGTCAAGGCAGGTGAGCAAATACTTTTGGCAATATAGTGTATTTCAAAGAGGGTAAAGAATCATTAACTAAAAGTTATTGGTTCTTGATTAAGCAAATCATTTAATAAAACATTATTTGGCCAAATAATGTTTTATTCATCTCATGGATTTGCTTTGTGAATTGGTCTGAAAACATTCCAATTTCTCTATTAGTGAAAACAAGAATTTGATCACATCCCAAATTCTTACAGATAAACTTTGGTTTTCAAACACAAGATCCACCTTAAACTGTAATATGGTTTTCAACCATGTTTCCCTTCTTCTTTGTACATAGTAGTTTAGTTTAGCTGAGTTTCACTAGTTTTAGTTAAGAGTTTTAAACTGAAATAAGTTTGATTTGGAGCTGAATGATTTTAAACAGAAGTTGTGGTAAATTTATTCCATGTATGTGCAGAATTAACTGTTTGGCCATGATTAGAGCTCGAATCACTCTTTCATTTATTGTTCTAACACACAGCTAGTAGGGCGTGTGTTCATAAACATATAACAGCCCAAATAATATCTAAATAAATAAGATATTTACCTCCCCAACCGGAGAGGACAACAAACATCTTAAAGTATCAGAAAATATGAATTCCCAGCTGGCTTGGAATTGAATATAACAGTTATTCACAAGATAAATATGACATCCAACCTGGATGGGAATTGAATATACAGAAAATCACAACAACAGGACTACCAGAACCAGTCCTCCCAGGTGCGTTTCCGTCTGAGCTGGTTAATCGATCCACGGGACTCTGAACCTGCCTTCACGCTCTGGATTCCTAACCCGGATCTGTCCGTTTCTGTGTGGTTTGGAACCCCTGACCGGACTCCTGGATTCCAGAAGAACAACTCCAGTCTGAACTGAATCCTTCCTGGATTGGAGTCCTGCTTGCTCACTGGGGCTGCTGCATTGGGGACACTCTGGACGGCTCAGAGCCGTCCAGAGTGTCCCCGTTGGCAGATGCACCGTCGTTGGCAGTGCATCTGCTTATTCTGCCTATGATTTAGAGGATGGACTGAACTGCTAAATAATTTAACTACTTAAAAATTGGGCCAAATTTACCCACTTCATGTGTACACCTCTGGTATGTGGTAGCGTCACAGTGTGGCTCTCAGCTGAACTGCAAAGGACCTTTGTCATCAAAGAAATTATTAGTTTTCTCCGTAATGTGATTTTACATTATATATTTTTAATTTATTTTCTTAATTTCAGCATTTGGTCCAGGTCTGAATCTGGGCCTGAATCTGGTCTTCATCGTTGGGTGCCTCCTGGTATGTGGAGAAATTTTCTATATCTAATTTTCTCTATCTATCTATCTATCTATCTATCTATCTATCTATCTATCTATCTATCTATCTATCTATCTATCTATCTATCTATCTATCTATCTATCTATCTATCTATCTATCTATCTATCTATCTATCTATCTATCTATCTATCTATCTATCTATCTATCTATCTATCATCTATCTATCTATCTATCTATCTATCAGAAAAATAAAATAAATATCACAAATATCATAATTATCATCATTTGGACTCATCATCATATCATCATTTGGACTCAAACAAAGAAATGTGGAAACAATGCTTCTATTTTTGAAGAATAGTAACACACCCAAAGAGTTAGTTAAAATATGCCGCCTGCATTCTGTTGTGTACAGGCAGGCTCTGAGAATCATCCTTCTTACTTCAAAATAATCTCTGGCAGCTTGGCCAGCATTTCTTTCACTGTTTTGAAAATCCTACACACCCATCTTCCAGCATCAACACCTTATAGCTCCCTATTTATTTGTCAGGTTATTAAATACAATATTTGTTTTACTGCAGTAACAAACTGTTCAATTAAAATAATTCCTAATTAGAGTCCAGCTATTACATAAAAAAACAACTTTGAAAATATTTCTGGTTTGACCTTTCTGCAGACCAAACAGTAATGGAAAGCGTAAAGTAAAACCGGTTTCATGATGGTACACAGAGCTTTCGGTTTATGGAGCCCAGAGATGAAGGCATGAAATCAGTGTCCACATGATGGAAGAATTCAGGTTTTAAGTTGGTCCAAATCTTTAAAGTCTGGTGATATGGAGCTGTCAGGTCTAAGCACCTAAAACATCATACATACATGCAGGGAAAGAAGAGAAGGCACAGAGACAATCAATTATATTTATAATCGCGTGGAGAGTAGGAAGAGACTGCAGAGTTTACAATCTCCACCTCACTCTGCAGTCCCAGCGTTCTGCTCGCTATTTATTAGAAATCAGGAGTCCCTTGTTACAACAGCTGAGACTGCTCTAGAGATCAAAAACAACATGAAAAATTCAGACTTGCAGTCTCAGTAAACATCCTATAAATTTCAGGGTTCAGTCCAAAGTTCATCTTAAAAGGCCTCCGATCCGCCACTTGTCTGCTCCTGTGCGCAGGCGGTAGTTGCACTGTTTGACTTTATTGAGATGACCTCATTTAAACCGCATTTTAAGCCCCTCATCCACCATTGTAGCTAAAGCTTGATCAGTGTGTCATTCCTCCTGGACCCTTACTGCGTTCCCGGTCTCATCTCAACCGGTTGAGCCTGGTTCTGCCAGAGGTTTCTTCCTAACGGCGAGTTTTCCTCCCTACTGTGGCTTCATGCTTGCTCATCTTGGACAGGTTCTCTCAACCTGTGTTACCGAACTAGACTTCTATCTTCCAGGTCATTGAGTGAAGCTCTAGTATCAGCTCATGCAGTCCACTGGATCTCCCCATAAAGCTCAGCAGACCATCTCACTACCCAGCAGTCTATAGACTGACCAACTCCATCTATCTCCACTCCACCACCAGTTTCAGGCCTGGGGGGGGAACAGCCCCATTCTTTACTCCAGTTCATGCATATTTATCAAAATTAAGTTCTATGTTTTCTTGCCAAGGTCTGAGCACCAAAGACAAAGTAAATGTATATATATTTCTTCTACTTGTCTTTTTTCTTCATGTGTGTTTTTCAGATTGAAATATTTGGTCTGCAAATATCAAATCTGTCAGGGAGGGTTATCATTTAGATTTTAGGATTACTCTCTTGTTGACTGAAAGAGATGGTCTTCACACTTTTAAAATATGGGATTAACATCAAATCAGAGAACTGTGACTTCAACCTCTTGACTTGACAGGAATTGCATCGTGACTGATTCCTGGAAACGTGATTTAAAAGGATGTGAGAGCTCCACCCTAACATATCATGTGAAATTTGACACACATGAAATGAAAACAAATTTTTTTTAAACAATGACTGCTTCTCTTTGTGTTGGCAGCGTTCCGAGCTTAATGAGCTTTACGGTCAGCTGTGATTTTGGCAGGTGTCCCAAGGGAAAATTTTAGACACAAACAAACGGGTTACATATTTCCAAGCAATGGTTTCAATGGTCTTCTAATTGTCTTTTCTCTTCATGTGCATTTTTCAGATTGAAATATTTGTTCTGCAAATGTCAGATCTGTCAGGGAGGGTTATCATTTAGATCCTAGGATTACTCTCATGTTCACTGAAAGAGATGGTCTTAAAATATGGGATTAACATCAAATCAGAGAACTGTGACTTCAAGCTTTTGACAGGAATTGCATCGTGACTGATATGTGGCAACATGATTTAAAAGCATGTGAGAGTTCCAACCTAACATACAAAGTAAAAAAATTTTTTAAACGATGACTGCTTCTCTTTGTGTTCGCAGCGTTCCAAGGCTAATGATCTTTATGGTCTTTTTGGAAAATTTTAGACGCAAACAAATGGTTTTATTTTTCCAAGCAATGGTTTAAAACTCAACATGATGGAAATCTGTGGCCACAAACTACTAATGACACAAATTACAAAATAATAAACTTATCTTCCCTGGAAAGTTACAATATAAAGGTAGATTACTTTTACTTGGAGTGACATGAAATGGATTTCTCCAAATAGCATGCCAAACTTTACCTGTGGAGTAGAAACATTGCAACTTCTGCATCAGTGGGAAGCCCAACCTGTGCTTTCAGTGTACGCCATCGCGTGAAAGAATCTACTAAAAACACTCTGGTCTTGTTTGTCTCTTCGGAGGCCTTTCTCTTCTTCTCATACACTTCATAGACACTTTTTCTTTTATGACCCTCAGCCATTTTCAAGGCCATTGAAGGCCAAAATAACTGTTATCTATCCCGTCACATTTAAGTCAAATACTCCAAGAGCAAAATAAACATATTCATAGTATTCACTCACTTAACTTTTGGTAGTGACACTACTTAAACATAACTTTGGTCCTTTCCTTTGGTCATGCAAGTCTTTCAGTTACATTTGGTTGAAGTTACTGTTGTTGGGATCTGGAGATTCTCCACCTTCTCCAGCAGAGTGCGCTGTGGATCTCCTGGGCTGGAGCCCTCCAGCACAGCTGACGCTCATCAGCCCATCAGGAGACCTGCCTACTTAAGCAGCTGCCAGACCTTCCTTCGACGCCACAGTGTTGACCAAGTTTGGTTAGCAAACCAGAGCCTCTGTGATTACTAGAATCTTTGTCTCTCAAGAGAAACCCAATCCTAACCTGCCTCTGTCTTCTCACTCACAGGAAACCTGTCTCTTGCCTGAAGCTCTGGATGAGCTTAGCCTGTTACCTGCCTGCCTGCCCTAGAGAGCCAAACCTGAAGATCACACTCTGGAATCCATCTGCTGCTCTCAGGGAAAGAGCTGATCAGTTAAACCAAGGTCTGTCACTGGAAAGTCAGAAGCTAGACGCTGCAGCTGCTGAGCACTCTGCTGAACCAACAGTCTCTGGACCCAACTGGTTCCCTCTCTCAAGGAGAAAGCCTGAACCTCTTCAAGGTATTTCCAGAAACATCTGAAATTCTACTATTCGCCCATTTAACTGGCTAATCAAACTATCCGTCTCTGCAGACGCCAGAGAATCCTGCCCGGACCAGTTGTCCTGAATCCAGTCCACATTATTGTTTTTGTGAAAACTTTCAATAAACTCTGTTGAACTTTTTATCAGTCTCCAGTGGTGTTCTGAATGTGGGTTTAATCCCTAAGCCAATCATGACAACTGTAGGCATTTCACTAACCTCTCTTCTCCATTGACAACATGGCCCATGCATGAGAGAGCCTTTCTGAGAAATGTTTTAACTCTTTTCTATATCTATAATCGCCTCTCACATTCTTCTGTGGTCACGAGTGCGTTGATGAGGAAGTTAAGGAGTGGTACAATCTCTGTAAATACCTTTTCTAGATTTTTATCTAGAAACAACAGGAATTGATTGACAGCAGCATTTGAACTCATCTTGTTTGTAGATGAGACAGAGTTCTTTTTTCAGCTTGGCTCCAGTCAGCATTGGGTGGTGCTTCGCTGTGCTGCTGTCAGATATTCCTGGCAGTAAGGTGACATTAATGAGGTGGTTTATGGATGCCAAATGTTCCTTAGCATGACCCAGAATATTATCATACACCTAAAAAAAAGAAAAATTAAAACATATTAGAACTAACAAAAGCCATCTACATCTTATGCATCCAAGGCATGAACTATATTTTTTTAAATGTGACGTTACTATTTAACAGCCATGTTTCATGACTTAAAATTCTAACTGGTAAGCAGAGGTGGGGAAGAACTAACATTCTCTCATTACATTTTTTTGTCTGGTTGCCTTCTGATCTCCTGTAGTCTTTAAGCTAAAGGTAGGGTAATGCTGATTTATTTTCAATAATAAATTATGTAATTCTACTATCTCTGTCTGGATGTAACTTTGGGTCCAAACAGTTTCTGAGCATTAAGGGCTGGTTATACTCCCGCAGCAGTGTGTTGCAGTCAGCTTGTCGCAGATATTTTTGACTTATGCCCAATTTTGAAGCTTGGTCTGAGCTATGTTATCCCACACCACAACGCAAGAGGGAAAATCATGAACTAGCTTTGGGTCTAGATACGGCCAGAGATGGGAAGTAACGAAGTACAAATACTTCGTTACTGTACTCAAGTAGATTTTTCTGATATTTTTACTTTACTTTACTACTTATTTTTATGGCGACTTTTTACTTCTACTCCTTACATTTTTACACAAATATCTGTACTTTCTACTCCTTACATTTTAAAAAATTGTCCCGTTTCTTTAGTTTTGAATCATTTCATTGGAGTTACCGTTATTATTTTTCACGTCATCAATACCAAATTCAATCTAATTGGATGGGAATCTACGTTGTATTTGACGCACCACTACAAGATGAATCAACAGATTCGGCGGTATTCATTCGCGGCAAATCATTGCAGCTTGGTGGCGGTAGCATAGTAGTATGGACGACGAACTCAACGGAGATCTAGTCCTATTGGCAGACATCCATTTAAAATGTAGGCAACGGCATGAAAAAAGTGGTTTCTACTTTTACTTTTATACTTTAAGTAAATTTACAAGCCTGTACTTTGTTACTTTTACTTGAGTAAAGAAGTTTAATCAGTACTTCCACTTTTACCAGAGTATTTTTTAACACAAGTATCTGTACTTTTACTCAAGTACGGAAAGTGAGTACTTTTGTCATCTCTGGATACGGCCGAGGTGGTGGGGAAGTGGGGCAAATTTGTGTGACAACCTTTTTCTAGATTAGATGTGTGGCAACACAACTTGGATTAAAGAACCAGCATAACAGGTTCTTCTGCTGGCATGTTACTTTCTGGAAAAGGTATTACATTCCTTGAGTTAGCCTATTTAAGAGCGACCTGATGGCTGTAAGGTAGAACCTTCGTCAGGATGGCTTCACTTGTACTGCTGCTGCTTCTGCTGGTCCTGGTTCCATCTGCACATTTGTACCGTTTCGCAATGTACTACGGAGGTTCGGTGACCTTCTCTCCAAAGCAAGGGACAAATGGGAAATTAGAGGTGTGTGATTTATTCATTTATTTATTTAAAAAAAATAGTTTAATTAAATTTCAGTAAAATGCTTTGAAGTTAAGGGTAACCTGTTTGGCATACCTGCCTTAAAATTATTGGTCAACATGTTTTCCTTTAAACTTCTGGTCATCATTTTTATTTATAAAATAAAAAAGATGAGAAAATGGTAGGTTCCAAAAAAACTTTAAATAAACTCTTGGTCAACACAGAGACTTAACATTGCATACCTGACCTTCTCTGCATTCGTACAATTCTTAAATAATATGGTGACTTTATTCCCTGTTCTTTAACTATGTAATGAAAAAATAAGCATAAACACATCTTCTATTCTTTTCCTTTTCCCTTTAACATTTTGTGCAATGAAAAAAAACTTATAACTTATATATAAAAGATAAAAAATGTATATATAAAAAGACATACTTCAGAAAGCCAAAATCAGCAGCTCCTGTTTCATTTTTTGTTTTAAATGTTATTCTTTTTTTAGGCAAATTTCTATATGAGACAAACCGTGTTTCGGTATTTGAATTATAATCCTATATGCAAAACTGGTAACTGTGGGACCCAGACTAAGAGATCCGTTGCAATTGCTGCAACAACATCTGATAATATCACCTGGACGCAGTATGCAGAAGCAACTACAAGACGGTTCAACACTGACCTTCCATTTGAGATGAGGTAAGCTACATTACAATTTTAAAATAATTTGAACAACTCAAAGAATAGATGCGTTAGTCTGGTTACTCTAGAGAGTATATTTAAAGAATATTTTATTACAAAATTGAAAATACTTCTCAGTTTTATTGAAAGCCTCCTGAAATTCAAAGGCTGGTAACAAGAGAGTTTTATTTCTTATTGTCATTTGAAATCTGAATTAACTTTGTTTGCCAAATTGGCGCAGAAAAAGGGAATGTGGTTCAACTTTGTTCTTTAAGAAGACATTTTAGTATAAAAGAGAAATGAAATTCAAGCCGGCCACAACCAAACTTGCGAACCTTCCGCCATATCAATCCCGCCCCCTTGATAAACGACCAAACACATTCACTTTATTCACTTGTGTAAATTTGGGCACCACTCGGGAGCATTGTAACGGTTGTAACGGCCGTTTCCCTACAACTTTAATGAAAAACTGGGCGGAGCTAGGCAGGTGGATGAAATGAACCAATAATCCAGCCATCAGTGCCAAGAACGTGAAAGTTTCCTTCAGCTTTCAATACCACCAGAAGCTAGATGTAAGGTCTCCCCACAGTGGAGATGCTAGTAACTGATTAACTCAATGTTTCAAACATGTTCATTAATGAAATGATAATTTCACAAATTTTGTTGACTCTCTGTTAGTTTTCTTCATTTGGAAATGCAAAACAAAGCATAACTAAAACATTGAGAATGTTTTAATGTTTTAAATTTAATACATAAAGTATTACAGAGATGCTGAACTGGTATTTTTTTAACTCCAAAGGGGCAACTTATCCTGGGGAATACAAAAAGGAAATTGAAAAAAAAAATTTCTAATAATAAAACAAAGTATGTCATTTTAGCCTAGATCAGTCGGAAAATGCTAATAAAAATTGTTCAAATGTAATTAGAGTTTTACTCTGTCATTGTAACTTTTTATTTCCTTTTTCAAGGAGCTCTGTTTAGTAACTTCCTTTTACGTTTTAACAGGCAGTATTAATAATAACTGTCTTTGTCTTTATTTTGGAACAATCTTACCAACCAGACTCCCTAACTTTGTCCACTGGTGGCATGGAGCTGGTTACTGGGAGGAAAACATATATGGCAGCTGGTTAGGATGGGTGAATTTGATACATGTGGACCTGGGAAACCGATCTGATACCAGAAATCCGAACCAATCTCCTGTTTTCACCACACCTCCCGTTCTCAGGTAATTCAATCATTTCCTCCTCAGCACTTAATCTCCGCATTGGGTAGCAAGTAGTTACATTTTATGGAAGCCCATTTCCGCCACTCTGTAAAAAATGAAAAAAATTATTATCTCATTATAATGAGATAATATCTCATTATAATGAGATGCTAACTCAATATAATGAGATACTGTAGTATCTCAATATAATGGGATACTACAGTAACTTAATATAATGAGATAGTAAATCAATATAATGAGATGCTAACTCAATATAATGAGATAACCAAATCATATAGATACTCCATATGATTTGGTTTAATAAAATTTGATTTTAAAAAGCATTTTGTCTGCCATGATATCAAATGTTACAGACTAACAATTACTCTTGAGTACCAATTTTTTTGGTGGTATTATTAATGTGTATTTTAACTTGAACACAGATTGCTATATTTGCCTAATCAAATGTCTGATGCTGGTGGCAGTTAAAACACTGGTTTGTGACTGAATACGATAAGGCAACATTATTTTACCTTAACTTATTCTTTCTTTACCTATTCTTATTCTTCTTACAGAATACCAAGAAACTGCCCCCGAACGTTTAAGATTGCAGTATTGGACCCTGATGGTGATAATGTGAGATGCAGAGTGCCAACAGACCCCCAAACATCTGAGTGTGTGAAGTGCAGCCTTCCTAGTGGTTTTTCTTTTGACCAGGTATGGATTTTCTGTCAATATTTTCCTTTTAAGTCCAGTTGAACATTGACCTGGGATCTGTTTCATGAAGCAGGTGTAACAAATTCAGATTAAAATTCAAATCTAGCCAAAAGTCGGGAACTCTGAGTGTTCGGTTTTACAATGGCCGCTACCAATTAGTTCGGTCAATTTTAACTAGGAGCCACTTATATATAGGCAGCACGTTTCACTATGGTGACCTTCATATTCCTCTTCCACTGCTTTCGCTTTCGGATAGATGAGTCCCAGTAGTGCCATCTCTCTCCTGGGCTGAGTCCGATGTGGTTTTTAGATGTGCAGTGTGAGCAGGTAGATCGTATCAGAGCATCGGGCCACACATGCATCGTGAGCTGGGAACTCACTCTGTACGACGAAACCCTGCGGTTTCTTCGCACAGTGGGAGCTGCAGCTGCATGCAACAACTGAAAAAAATCGTACTGTGTATGCCCGGCTTTAACCTTTTTAAGACCCAAGCAGACGTGGGCAATGTGGAGTCAACAAGTCATCTCCATGTCATGTATTTAATCTACCCAGCCAATTAACCAGGTGAGTCCAATCTGCACAGGTTAATTCACGGTGAAGACTGGACTCACCTGCTTCAGTGGCTGGGTAGAACAAATACATGACATGGAGATGACTTGTTGACTCCACATTGCCCATGTCTGGACCCAAGTACTGAAAAAAACTGAATACAATTTTTTTGACCCCCCAGATATTGTTTTGGGTCTCACTTTGTCTGCGCAGATATACGGAACATTTAAGTATTCACTTGCAGGGTTGAATGCTTACTTACCCCATATATATACCCTATATATATCATGAGTGATATTTGCAATAATAATAATTTTGTGAATAAGCATTTTTTCATATAAGCAAAAAATGTATTATTTACAAAACTTTTTCCTCCGTCACTTTCAATATGGTTTCAATGAAGTCTGTTTTCACTAGCAGTGATACTCTTTAAAACACAAATTGCTCAGGTAGCTTCTTTTCCATCTCTACCTTCTTTTCCAACTCTGACAAGTCGTTTACACAGTGTATGTAATCAAATGCAGGACACCACATTTGAAACAGGGCTGCACATTGTGTCTGTCCCGAATGAACTCCAGTCGTTTGCATTAGGCCCATCTTCAGATACATGCTAATCAAAGTTCTACATTCAAACAATACTGTCTAGCTGGCCTACTGTAAAGTAAAGAGGAAAAAGTAAAAAAAAATTTAATCCAGTTATTTATACTGCACGCTGGTGAAACAATGTTCTCCTTGACAGAGTTCCTGCTCTCTGACATATAACTACAGCAGTAACACTGGGATCCATCCAATTGAATTAGTGGTTGAGGACTTTCCCAACAAACAGATACACTTGTCCTACTCTGATGGGTCCTACACCACAAAGCAGCCTCTATCACTGACACGAGGAAAGCGTTGGGCGCCTTCCTACGCATCCACCACCACTTTTGCTCCAACCACCACCACTGCTGCTCCAACCACCACCACGGCTGCTCCAACCACCACCACTTATATTCCAACCACCACCACGGCTGCTCCAACCACCACCACTGCTGCTCCAACCACCACCACGGCTGTGCCAACCACCACCACTGCTGCTCCAACCACCACCACTGCTGCTCCAACCACCACCACGGCTGTGCCAACCACCACCACTGCTGCTCCAACCACCACCACTGCTGCTCCAACCACCACCACGGCTGCTCCAACCACCACCACTGCTGCTCCAACCACCACCACTGCTGCTACAACCACCACCACGGCTGTGCCAACCACCACCACTGCTGCTCCAACCACCACCACTGCTGCTCCAACCACCACCACGGCTGCTCCAACCACCACCACTGCTGCTCCAACCACCACCACGGCTGCTCCAACCACCACCACTGCTGCTCCAACCACCACCACTGCTGCTCCAACCACCACCACGGCTGCTCCAACCACCACCACGGCTGCGCCAACCACCAGCACAGCTGCTCCAACCACCACCACGGCTGCTCCAACCACCACCACTTCTTTTCCAACCACCACCACCGCTGCTCCAACCACCACCACTTATTTTCCAACAACCACCACTGCTCCTCCCACCACCACCATTACAGATGCTCCCACAACCTCTACAGGTTTTTCAACCACCACAATAAGTCCTGTGGGACTTTATAGGTCATCGATTCCTCCTTTAAGCAAACTTCCTCTACAATTCTCTGTTTATGGTAACATTTACAAAATTCTATACTTTATAAAATTCTATTTTATAAAGTAACCTTCAATTTTCTAACATCTTCTCTAATGTGTGATTTAATTTCCAGTGGATTCCCACAATGCTCCCTCTTGTCTTGATGGTGATTACTTCCCCGTTTTCCTGGCACCAACTCCAGCTAATAGAGCTTATCTTACTGCATTTTTAAACCAGCCTTTTGAAATTGAAGTGAGGTCAAAAGCTCAGTACACAAGGTAAGCAATTTAATTTTCCTTTTTTAACTACAGTATGCCTGTAACTTACTAAGCATAACATTATGACCATCAGTGTACTGCCTAAACAGCCCTGGCCCATATAGCCCTAAACTCCACTAGATATCTAGAGGTCTGTTGCTGTATCTTTGGCCCAAACATGTATCTCTCCTAAATTGAAAAAAAAATGACCAATTAACCATCATCTTATTTATTTGCAAAGATGTTTGGGTTGCCTTGCTTGATCCTCGGCTGAAGAAGTTGGCTCTTTGGACATGGAATGTCATTTCTCATTGGGAGAAGGAGCCTGAGGTAGTGCGCGAGGTTGAGAGGTTCAGGCTAGTTATAGTCGGACTTGACGCATGTTTCTGAAATCAGTATCCTTGAGGGGGGCTGGACTTTCTTTCACTCTGCAGTTGCCCCTTATGAGAGGTGCAGAGCAGGAGTGGGCATACTTGTTTTCCCTCATCTTGATGCTTATAAGTTGGGGATTACTCCGGTAAACGAGGGGGTTTTCTCCCTCCGCATAGGTGTGGGGGGACAGGTTCTTACTAGTGTTTCTGCTTATGTACCAAGCAGCAATTCAGATTACAAACCATTGTTGGAGTTCTTAGGGGGCGTTACTGGAGACTCCCTTGCTCTTCTGGGGGACGCTTATTTGGGCAATGGTAAATGGCCTGTTCTTATATAGCATTTTTTTAAGTCAGAAGACTTCATCAAAGTGCCTTGGACTACATTAAGTCATTCATCCATTCACGCACACACTGAGGGTGGCAAACTACATTGTAGCCACAGCTTCCCTGGGGCTCACTAAAAGAAGCAAGGCTACTGTACACCGGCACCACTGGGCCCTCTGACCACCATCAGTTGGCAACGCAGGTGAAGTATGACAGTGACAATGACTCGATTGTTGTTCTGTTGTTTGACTTCTGTGTTTGTCATGGATTGTCCATAACGAACAGCATATTCAAGCATAAGGGTGTCCATATGAGTTCTTGGCTCCAGGACACCCTAGGCTGTAGTTCAATGATCCACTTTGCTGCTGTTTCATCTGATTAAAGACCGCACGTCTTGGACGCTCAGTTGAAGAGGGGTGGAGCTCTCTACCGACCACTTCGCTGTTGTGAGCTGGTTCCAATGGTGGGGGAGAATGCTGGTCCGACCTGGTAGAGCCAAACGTATTGTGAGGGTTTGCTGGAAACACCTGGCAGAGTCCCCCGTGAGATGGAGCTTTACCTCCCACCTTCGGGAGAGCTTTGAACATGTTTCAGGGAAGTTGGAATACATTTGAGTCTGAGTGGACCATGTTCCGTGCCTCTATTGTTGAGGCAATAGTCAGAGCTGTGGCCGTAAGGTTGTTAGCAGCAACCCTCGAAGACGCTGACGGGACACCAGCGATGAGGGAAGCTATCAAGCTGAATAAGGAGTCCTACTGGGTTTTATTAGCCTGTGAGACTCCAGAAGCAGCTAATGTGTACCGGCAGTCAAAGCGGCAGGGAGATCGGCTGGTTGCTGAGGCAAAAGCTCAGTTGTGGGATGTTTTTCATTGACTCATCAGTGGTATATGCCATGTATATATTTATCCTCAAATACTTTTTTATTTTGTTTAGAGATTTTTTTATTACTTGTTACTTTCTCACATCAATCTTATGCTGTCTTTTAGGATCAATGACCTGATTGTTATAGGCCCTGCTGGCATAACAAAGGAGAAAACTTCCTCTGATGCCTACATCTTAAAATGGTACCCAACTTCAGATCAGCTGAATGAGTATTTCCCGATATGCTTCATATCTGAAGCTAGAGACGAGTAAGTTTTAAAACTATTGTATTGCTGATTTAAAGTTCTATACCCAAATTCCCAACATGTATTTTAAAATAGAATAGCATTTTATCTATTTTACATATCTGCATGATTATTCTGCATTGTATTACAGATTTTACCAGGTCTACCACTCAGAGCTGCGCTGTGTGACTGTCAGTGTTGGTCATCATGGTAGGTTAACACATGCAATTAATGGCAAGGGTGGGAGCTATAGCTCATTAAATTTTTTTAAAAGCCAATTAGAAAATATAGAATAAGTAGTTTTAAATAAGTATTCTATAAAATGTCTTATTGCAGTTTTATAAGTTTAATTGCAGATGGATAAACACATTTCAAAACAAAGGTTCTTTACTGTAATGTGTTTACAGCTTGAGAGGCAAAGAAAATTAGTGGACAAAATGATGACAAAGTTAATAGGCTCTATTAACTTTTGTGTCTCATATACACTAACAATCTCCAACTCTTATCTGAAGGGATTTTATGTAACTGTTGGTCTTTAACCTTTTATTTTTCTTGTTGTTTAGTAAAAAATGTCCTTTTCCAGAGGCCAAAGTGACTTGCAATGAAACCACAATTTCTGTGGAGGTGGAGAAAACCTACCTCGTTAAGAGCAATGAGGACATTTTGCATTTAAATGACTTCACAGACTCCTCATGCAACTTGAACACACTTTCCAACTCTAGTCACTTGGTTGCTGTCATGCCACTGGGCAGTTGTGGAACCCTTGTGCAGGTACTAAACATACTAAACATAGTTAGCAACATTTATGTAAGTGGGAAAGAACGATATGGCAACTATCTTGGAGTCAAGAGTTTGCAATCCAGGAAGGGGTCTTTTTAATTAAATATGTTGGAAATTAATATTATATAGTCTTAACACAAAAGGAGACACATCATCACACTGTTACTGCCCCAGGATTAGTTCATATACACTAACACATGTTTTATTCTTCTTACATAAAACCTTCTACTTAATTTATGTTTTCATTAATTCTTAATGTCATGTCATTTTCAGGAGGATGATGATAACATTATCTTTACCAACGTGATCACATCTGCAGATAAAAGTAAGATTGTTTCCAGGCAGCATGACGTCGAGATAGCATTTTCCTGCTCCTTTCCCAAGCGAACCAACCTCACTCTGGGATATAGACACAAAAACCCATACGCCTTTGATGAGAGGGGCTTTGGTACTTTCACCTTCCAGTTTGAGTTCTTTGAGAGCCAGCGTTTCAGGAAGCAAGTTGACTCCAGCAGGTACCCAGTGGAAGTTTACCTCAAGCAGATGATCTACATGCAGATCGAGGCCACCACGTCCATCCCCAACACTGAGCTGTTTGTGGAGTCCTGCAGGGCGACTCCCTACGACAACCCCAACTCCCGCATCAGCTACACTATCATTGAGAATGGGTACTGGGAAAAAGATATTTTACTGACAACTTAGACATCAAAATTGACTACTTTTATTTTGTTTACCAAGTTAAACTTTTTCTCACTTCTTGTAGGTGTGTGAAGGAAGAAACAACACAAATCTACCCCAGCTCCAAGTCCCAGTTCAGATTTGGACTTGAGGCTTTTGAGTTCATCGGTGCTCATCAGGAGGTAAGGCTTAACTCTAAGAAAGATTAAATTGACCGTCTTACACCTATTTGAGGTCTGCACAGAACCCAAACCCTGAAATACGACTCCTTTTGAATCTTAAGCTTGTTATGCAAGATCTCAGCATCTTAACACTGGTATTTGGGATGTATAATGATCTAATCCCTCACCCAACTTAGCTACTCCCTTTCAAAGATGAGGAATGGCCACTCTGAAGTTAATTAGAAGGAAAGAGATTTTAAGGATAGCTCTAACTCATAATATTCATCCACATTAATGTGAACATTTTGTTTAGTCCTGATCTGTATGAATGTACATGTGCTTCTAATTACAAAGTTTTACCTGCAGAGAACCCCCTTAAATTATGAATCTTTGTCCTGCCATGAGGTAAATAAAATTTAAAGCTTTAAAGTTTAGACTGGACTCTCTTGCTGCGACCTCCGCCCCTCATTCAGTGTACGCTTTGTTGCTTAGCAACCGTTACAGATGACACACAACGCAGGATAAGAATGGATGTCAAACTTCTCATAACTGTTCTGAGTTCTAACAACGTTTTTGAGGAGCTTCAGCACCAGTACCGTCATCTCAGATATCAGATTTATAGTCCCCACGCTGCAGAGATATTGAAATCTGTGCTTAAATGTCAGGCAAACCCATTTACTCAGGGACGGATAAAACCTTTCAGTAAACCAAACATTATCCGCCACATATCTGACTTAATAATCAATAACATATTTTCATGAATTCAGAGGGAATTATTCACACACTTGTATTATATTAAACCACACTTCCAATAGTCACAACTGTTCGGCAGCATTTTTCTTTTTTTTCCTCTGAGTGTGGAGCAGCCTGCTTTCTTGGACTCGCAATGAATCATGGCATATTAAGGGCTATATAGAATACAGCAGACCTTTCCTTCAAAAGGTGCAAAAAGAAGGCTGCATAACAAGGAGTTTTCCAATCCGAAAAGGCATCGGCGAACTTTACTGATCTCACATTGGAGAGATTTACCTCTGCATTTAACCCATCCCCTTGGGGAGCAGAGGGCATCCATTGTGCGGTGCCTGGAAAGCAGCGTAGGGTTAAGGGCTTGCTCAGAGACCCAGAGTGGCATTCTGTGGGACTGGGGCTCAGACTCCAAGCACAATCCCCTAACCAATAGGGCCACCACTTCCCCCAATCGGCCGACGAATCTCGACTTTGCAGGACGCCGTGGCTGGATTCAAACTCAGCAATAGTGTTAAGAAGCAAGTTAAGACACAATTTGTCAGCAAGCCTGTCAGGGTTTGGTTGAGGTTTGAGGACACAGATGCAGAGGCAGAGAGGCTGAGGATATTTCTTGCAGTTTTATTGATGAAAAAGCAGAAAACAAAGGCAGGAATCCAAAAATCCAATTAATAATGTAAATCACGAGGAGCCATGGTGGAGAACAGGGAGGTAGACAACAGCATGGTAAGACAGCAATGACAAGGAACCAACAAGGAGTGACAGCAGAGGTAGAGTATAAATAGCTGACTGAGACAATGGCAGGGTTAAAGAGCTGTCAAGGAGCAGGTGGGAGAGGAGATAACGAGGGTGCCAAGGGGAAAGGAACACACACACAAGAGAGCAACAAAAAAAGATTAGAAATAACATAAATGTAGAAATTACAACAAAACAGGAATTAAATCAATAAAACTAGAAAACAAGGAGCAAAGTAAAGTACAACAGAACCAAGACCATGACAAAGCCTAGATGTGCAGCAAACCTTTATCATCACCTTGGTGCTTGAAGAGGCCTAATACACCAATGGTCCCCTTTTTTCAGGTTTTTCTGTTTGAAAACACAATCAAAGAAGAAAGTAACCTTCTGTTTTTAAAACCGAAATGCAAAATTTGTATTTTTGAAAAAAAAAACATTGTCTCTAAATTTTCATTTAGTTATAAAAAAATAAAAAAAAATAAAAGAAAATGTGAAGGCATTTTTATGGTGATGGTTGTGTTTAACAATTTGTCTTCGCCTGTGTGGCTCTGCAGGTCTACATCACCTGTTCAGTTCTCCTGTGTGAGACCGGCTTTCCTGGAACTCGATGCTCCCAGGGATGTATCAGGTCCAACTCACTGAACAATCGCAGAAAGAGGGATGCTCCAGCTGAAACGAGCAGTCACTCCATTTCCCAGGGTCCTTTGCGTCTCGTTAAGACTTCTGATACCAAAGGTGAGAGTTCAAATGCAGTCGGTCAATAATTACACAGAACAGGAAAGAAAAAAGTAATTAATAATTATTTTTGTTAATGCAATCGTTTGGCATTAATAATATTTCAGTATTTTTGCTAACTTCACATCTGTTGGGAATATTAAGATTATTGATCAAATATATTCAGAATTATTTTAATATAGCTTATATAAAAACACCAGACTTTGCTCAGTTTCTTTGAAAACAACTTAATGCCTGTCCAGCAGTCTTTGTTCATTCAGTTGGCTCACACTACAGAGAGCTTGAATGCTGTTTTTAAGCTAAATGGAGACCCACCCTACAAAGTACATTCCAAGTCAGATGCAAATCAATGACCCACTGGTCATTTATTTGAGTTGTTGGAGTCTTTTTTGTGTGTATGGCCGTTTCTCTGACACTTTCTTTTCTTAATGGTAGATCTTACAAGTTTGATTCTTAATATCTTGACATTTCAGGGTCTGACCTAAGCCTGAATCTGAGTCTGAACCAAGTCTTGCTGGTTGGTAGCGTCCTGGTACTTGGAGCTGTCATCTACTGGAAAAGAAGAGCCAGAACTGAATACCAACTGCTGCCGACTTCTGAACAACAATAACTCTGATGTTTTCTTAAGTTTCTTTCTTGTAAAAAATGTTAGTGGTTTTCAAGGGGACATTTATTATTTTTCAAAACTGAATCATGAAAGTCGTTATTCACTGAATGAGCTCTGGTTTATTAGATACTGCTCCAATCCAAATACTCTGTGATCGTGCAGATTTTATTGTGTTAATCTAAGTTTGTGGTAATAGTAATGCTATCATTCATTTAAGACAGGTTCCTAGTTTTATGACATTTAAATTTGCTTGTCCGAAATTCTGAATTTCTTTTTCTTTTCTATTTTTGGTTTCATTGTTTTATCAACCTCTGTATTCATTCATTTATTCCTAATTAACTTGGGTGTGGAAATACAAAATATATAAAACTGACAAAGTTGTGTATTTTGTTTTCTTTTTATTTCTTCAAGTTTTTATTATACCTGAATTAGTTATCTCAATCATTGTCCTTTAAACGATTTTGTGATCTTTGCTGTACTGTATAATTCATAACTGTGGCGGTCTAGCATAGGTTCAGGTATGAATGAAAAATTAATATGCTTTAAAACCGGCTAAATACCTAGATCTTCACTCCTTGCCTAGGTCTGCTACAGATAAACCTTGACTAGAGTGAGATTCATTTTCATTCTTAGATATATTTACACCGTATTCTAACATGGTTGTGTATGTATGTGCTGAAGTTTATGGCAACGTGTGTCGCCTCATGGCTCATGTGCTCGTAGAAGTCTGTGTGCTTTGTCCCGTTAGTGTGCAGGGTGCTTGTGATCTAGAGACCTGACAATAGGAGAAAATGTTCTGATTGGGTGACACATTGCATCAAACGGGAAGCTCAAAACCTTCCCAAAAAACACAAGCATGGTCAACTCTGCGTGGACCTTGGAAAAGCCATCCTTCTTTTGGCAAAAACATTTCTCCTCACATCTGCTTTCCATCAAGCTGGCATTGTTTCTGTTTATGCAACTGTTTTCCTGCCTAAACATTTAAGACTCTGTTTCTCTTCATATTACCAACAAAGAAAGAGGTCTAAGCGTTAACATGGCTTCAAATAATCTCACTGCTACATCCCCTGTATTTCAATGACATATACTAACTAAGTGCACTTACTTGTGTGAAGATAAAACATGAAAAGTAAAATATTAATGGTAATGTCACAAACTCATAATGTTATATGTCGGAAGATATAACATTTTAAATAAAATCATTAATGTATATGTGATTACTGAAAACTAAAGTAAGTACGACTGAACACACGGAATGAGATCACCATCTTCCACCTGGCCAAAATTCAATCAGTATGGGATCTAAAACATCTCCTTCACCAGCAGGTACTTTGTCTTATATGTCCTTATTTAGTAGATGGAATTATCCAAATCGACCTGGTCCCCATCCATCCATCCATCCATCCATCCATCCATCCGTCCTTTAGGCAAAAATCACATCTTGACCGTGGTACCCACAATGATCTATAAATCATCAACTCATAAATGCTTTAAAACAATTGTGATATTCAGTATTACAAACATTATCTGTGAGGGACAACTATTCAAAACAAATAAAAAGATGCTTAAGTTGTGTATAAGGTTAGGTAAAAGTAAAAAGGAAAGAGAAAAAAAAGTCAGTCATTGAAGTTGAATCCAAAGTCAACAGTTGCTTGTGTATAGTTTATAAAGATGTATAAAGATATGACAGTAATAGAGGTTATTATGTTAAATAATTGTGTTTTATATTTATCAGGACTATATTTGTGAAATAACAAAATAGTCAATGTTTGTGATGCATTCTATTCCTTTGAAAAACCCAAAACCCTCTTTAAGTTCCAGGACTCTGTTGCTGGGTTTCAGGAAGATATGACCACAGGGAGCAGGAGTTCAAGCCTTCAGGAATCCTACAAGTGGCTTAAGACGGTTTGTAGTCCTATAGTCTCAGGTCCTGGTTCAGTCGTCCTCCATTTGTAAACCGTTGTCGTTATCCATCTCATTATAACAGGCAAGATGCAACACACAAGCTAACATAACATAATTACCATTTTTATCACAATTACATGAATCATAACTGCCATTCCCAGTTCCCCATTCACCAACTACCAACTACCAGTTTTAGTCCCCAAGGCAGATACCCTGTCTACTTTTAAGAATAGGCTTAAAACTTTCCTTTTTGATAAAGCTTATAGTTAGAGTGGCTCATGTTATCCTGAGCTATCTGTATATTTATGCTGCTATAGGCTTAGACTTCTGGAGGAAAGGGGGACCCCTTTTTCATCATTCTGCTTCATTCTATCTATATTCTCCCATTTTGTAGTATTTGTTAGTTCAATCTCTAACGTTCTGCTCTCTCTGCTTTTTCTCATAGTAGCTTCATCTGGTCTGTTCCTGTTTGGCTGTGACTCCATCCAAGAGAGAAATATCAACTGTGCTGCTGCCATCAACACCTTTGTTTATAGATGTTGGAGCTTGGCCTGCTTTTCAGTGTAGTCCTGTTTCTCTGACTGACTGGCTGGATGTGCTCTCTTCATCCTCTGACATGGGAGCTGGCTCGGAGCTCGTCTGCCTGGCTGTGTGTTTCCTGGACGGGGCCGCCTCTGGAGCTGATTGACGGTTGCCTTTTGTATCTCTGCTTCTTTTTCTATGTCTTCTTCTGTCTCCTTGAACCGCAGTCGGCCTCAGCAGATGGCCGCTAACACTGAGTCTGGTTCTGCTGGAGGTTTCTTCCTGTTCAAAGAAAGTTTTTCCTCTCCACTGTCGCTACAAGCATGCTTGGTGTCAGGGATAGCCTTCGAGTCAATGAGTCGATGCAATCAACTGGTTTTCCTTAGATAGAAAACTTTTAATCAATGTGACTGTATGATCTGCTTAAACTGTAAAGTGTCTTGAGATGACGTGTTGCAACATATTCTCATTATCAGTTCGTACGAAAAGTTATGCACACTATTTCGTACGTTTTGGATGTTTTTCCTCAAAAAACCACATCAGTGCACATGCGCTGGCAGACAGAAAAAAAAAAGCAGATCCGCGGACGGATGTAAAACTGGGAAAAACAGTGCAATCATCACTTATTCCTGTCTCTAACTACGTTGCCTGCTGTTTATATATCTTAGGGTTAGGGTCAGGGTTAGGGCTAATTGTAATTTATATTATATATTTGTGAATGGTGCATCAGATGCGCATGCGCATATGACGAAAAAAACATCTAAAACGTACGAAATTACGGTGCATAACTTTTCGTACGATTTCATTCGAACTTATAATGAGAATACACTGCGTGTTGTGAATCGGCGCTATATAAATAAACTGAATTGAATTGAGTATGAAGAGGACTGCTTGCAGCAATGTGGTCAGTTCAGGATCTATACAAGGTATTTTGTTTGAACTGCTTTGTAATTGTCCTGCAAATTTGTCATTAGTTTTATTATACTTACTGTCTGTTCATTTAGAATGCACAAGACTGTAAAATGTTCAGGTAAGATCTCTGAAGTGGGGTAACCATTTTTGTTAAAGTTCATGTTTTACTCATAACACAATGAAGTGTCTGATGTCTTTAATAAAAAGAAAGAAGTTACCAGTCTTAAGAAAAAAATGTGCCTGTCTGTTCATTTCAGAGCTACAAAGAGTTGGGTTTGTTGTTTCCACAAAAGTGTTAGCAGTAATTTAACTTCTTTGAAAAGAAAGCTCCTCTCACCCAAAGTATTCTCCATTTACTATTTCATTGTACCACCAAGGTTTTCTTGTTTTTTTTTTGTTTTTTTTTCAGTAATTGCAGATATTCAAGGAAAACAGACCGGTTTTGGGACCATTTATCTGTAACCAAATAAGCTTGGGTTAAAGTTTCTCATTGCTTTTACATCCTCATTTTTGTGTCACTTCCTTGTAGATGCATACAGATAAGCTTTACAAGAATGAAATAGAAGCTGACCCGGCTTAAGTTTATCTCTTTTAACCATTAATTAAATTTTTAGAAGGTATTTGACCCAGATAATCTATCAGTTAGCACATCACAAAAGTGCTAAACTAATTCCAGAAATCTTAAAAATATGTCTTTTTTATTGTTAGATGTCTAATGATGTTTATTACGAAGCTAACTTATGAAACAGGAAATGACGAATATAAGTAAAAGGCTTTAAAAATACTGACTAAAACCAGCTAGAAATAGTTGAGTCCACCTCCACACACAATCTGGGTTCTAGAACCTGGCTCCTTAAACCAGCTGGATTCTTTTTTACTCTGGAGTGGACCACAGGGGGAGATGAAGGGCTGGGGAGGATATGCTTAAATATTTTTCTCAAGTTAAGCTATTTCCTATTAGTGTAACCCCAATGGATAAGAGGTTCACATCCTCACCACTTTTGGCAAAGGAGAGGGCTTTAATTGCCTATCTACAAATCATTGGCACAGAGTACCTTAGTTGGTCACCTCCTCTCCTGGTGACTTCCTCATTTCACTAAAGGAATTCATCACTCTGTTCAGAAATTACTCTGGTATCCGTAGGAGTGCGATTGGGACATATAGACCCCTGACTCTGCACCTAATTATGTTTCATTTTCTGACTTTTGTGCTACTCTTAGTATGTTGGAGAGGTTTTTAAAGTAAACAAGCTATTGTATGTCCAAGAACCCATTCCTGTATGTTTATGACCATAATATCAAAATAGAAGAAAAAACCTTAAGCACTGTTTCTCTCAACATCATAGAAACATGTAATAAGCACTCAACAGTCCCTTGATTATTATATTAATCAGGGATCAGAATTAATCACAACTCAAAACTTTGCCACCAAATGTCGTAACTCCAGACAACAGTTTCAGCATTTAACTACAATTTGGGGTTTCATCTAATTTATTAAAGGCTGTTTAAATTTCCACATAATTTTCATTTACATTCGACTAGGTAACCGAAGCCTACATTCAAATGGATCTATTCATATTTCCACCTGAAGGCCTCCTAAGTATGACCACTGATCATGGATAAACCATCCATCAACAGTTACCAATTGTTCAGAAAATCCCCCAGAAAACCCAACCTTATCTTTAAGGTTATAAAAACCAGAGCTCTCGTCCAATCTGAGCACGAAAACCCTGTTTTAACCTTCTAATTAATATTACCATCTAATTGAAGAACCTCTGAAGGCAACAAGGTCCTGAGTCATTCTAGAGCAAAGCAAAAGTTGCATAAAACCTGATCTTAGTGTGGGACAGGAGTTAAATGTTTCTATTTTCCGTAATAAATATAAATTAAAATGAATAAAAGACATAAATCAAAATTAGTTAACAGTCAAAAGTATCCTTGTCTGAGTTAAAGGCAAATGAGGGACATATATTAGCATACAGTTAATGTAAATCCTTTATTGTGCCACAATGGGGAAATTAATCCACCTGCCTCATCAATGTCTTTTGCACAATGTTTTTTTCCCACACTGTTTACATTTGATCACTGCTGCACTTTATGAAAGGGAAATGTGCATTTGCTGTCTAAAAGCTGTACTAAACACAATTTCATTTTGTACACAATGTTTTTAGAAAATGAGAATTAAGTTGTATAAATCTAAATGATAGAATTTACAATCATTTTAAATAAGAGATTATTTTTCTCTTCTTATTTTCTTAGGCCTTCTCTGAAGGTGTTAAAGGCCCTGAGGATTCCCCTCTGATATACATTATTCATAGATATGCATTATTCAACTTGTCTTTTATTGAGAAAGATGAGAGGTCAGAGTCTCTAAACCAAGTCCTATTGTGTGACACAAATAATGTCCACCAGAGAGGGTCAGATGAGATCAAAAAGAACGCCGACTTCACAAGGAAGGCCCAGTTCCTGAGGAAGCAGAAAAATAACCAGTCCACGTAGACAAGGAACTGTAAAGTCTTCATTAAGCTGAACGGAACACTGGAGGGGGTGAAGTTGCTGTTCGTTTGGAGCATCACGAATCTGGATAAATATACTTGAAGTATCTGAGGAATATTTGGAGCTTAGGAGATATCAAGCATGACTCACTTTCACCCTGTCACTAGTCGCAGGAACTGTTTCTTTGTCACATCCCCTAAACAATTGTTGTGATTGACAGTATCAACATTGAATTGTCATCTGAGAATGAGTCAAATAGAAATGATTGTGTGAATGAAGACTGCGGACTAAATACATCTATCTTCATGGAACAAAACATAAACCAAATAACTGATGAAAATTGATCCAGATCTAAACTTCTTCAGTGATATAAACAGCATGTGCAAATACTATAAGAACTATACTAAAAAGTAAAATGAATCAGGAGGAAACCTTATCTATGATTGACCTAAACAGTTGGAGTCTATATGCAAATTTTGAGAACATTAGAGAGGACTTAAATGATTAACTCTAAAGCCAGACTGAAATTTCTGAAAAAGTTTATTATGGTTTAGGTGGTCACACACTTGTTTGGCAAATACTTTCTCAAGAATTTTAGATAAGAAAGGAAGATTGGACATAGGTCTATAATTGACCATCTGGGTCAACAGGTGGTTCCTTAATTAAAGGTTTAATTCTAACTAACTTAAAAGCCTGAGGTACATATCCCGGTAACAGGGATATCCGCTTCAGGAATGGAGAAGGAGATCTAAGGGAATACTTCCTTAAATAACCTGGTTAGAACTGGATCTAACATACAAGTTGAAGGCTTAGATGAAGAAAACAGTTTTGCTAACTCTTAAAGTTCAACTAGATCAAAGCAGTCTAAACCCTGTTCAGATTATATGGCTACCTCAGATGCTGCCTCACCTTCCAGAGATAAACAAATCATAGTTAGAGGAGTGCTAATGGTCTTATTTTTTATAAAATACGTTTTATCTATAAAGAATCCCATAAAATCATTACTTCTAAGAGCAGGTGGGATGGATGGTTCAACAGAGCTATGGCTCTGGGTGAGTTTGGCAACTGGATTAAAAAGATATCTAGGACATGAAGATGGAGGTCAAGCTGGTAGACCCAGATAGCCGATCTAGGAGGGAGGAAATTTTGATTTGGGGTGTTCCAGAGGGGGTTAAAAAGGACTCTAAATTGATGATCACATTTGTGAAGAATTTATTAAAAGAGGGGCTTGGCCTGGAAAGCAGGGGTCAGAAATGCAGATTGAACAACCTGTCTGTGCTTTCAGGATGCAACCACTGGAGGGAACACTGCAAAGTTCAATTATTGGGAGGTTTTTTCACTTCAAATATAAGAAGTGGGTACTTTGCAAAGCCTGGCTACACAAAGGTTTTATCTGGTGTGAGAAACAAATAAACCTTGATCATGACTACCAGCCAGCCATCATCAGAAAGCACAGATTTCACAGAGGTTTGGAGGGCTCTGAAAGAAAAAGCTGTTCTGTTTCCACACTCTTCCCTGGGAGGCTGCAAGTGAGTCACAAAGAAGGATTCAGAATCTACGACACCATAGAGGCAGCTACTAAAGATCTGGCCAACAAAGGCTATATCCACAGGAAAGAGGGAGAAAACAGAAAGGCCCCTCACATAGCAAGGTCCTCAGGAGAATCCACAACATCACAAGGAAACAACTGAGACAAGGCAGACAAGAGTCAGTTACTAAAAGTTTGTCTACAGGAAAGAACACAGAGAGTATCTCTATGGGGGCTTAGAGAACCATAACTGGCAAACACTCAGGTGCTGGCAGTCTGCTTCCTCTTAAGCTCCAGGATGAATAGGTGATGAGTAACAGGTGCGCATACAGAACCAATGAGCGCGCCCCTCCAGGTGCAGCTTTTACACTGCAAAAAATAGAAATCTCAATAAGTTATTTTTTCTTAAAATAAGTGCGTTTTTCCTTGATTTGAGGAGGTAAGTAAGACACTTTGCCAATGGAACAAGACAATTTCCTTTTAAAATAAGAAAAAACTATTTTATCGTCTTATTTCAAGTAAATATTATCTAACTATCCTATTTTAAGAGTGAAAATACTCATTCCATTGGCAGATCATCTTATTTACCTGCTCAAATTAGGGCTAAATATACTTAATTTAAGCCATTTTTTACTTATTTCTGGATTGTTTTTGCAGTGTAGTCACCATCTAGTGGATGAGGCTGATATGGTGATATGTAAGGTGATGAAGGTAATGGACCCTGAAAGGTTTATGTTTTTGTTTATTTAGTTATTTAAAAAAAAAAGTGGTTAGAGCAGTGCGCTTGTTCTCTGAGAGGGTTACAAGTATGCGGTTCTGTCCCCACAGCCTGCACTCTGAGTCCCTGAGCAAGACCCTTAATCCCACACTGCTCCCTGGGCGCTGCACAATGGCAGCCCACTGCTCCCCAAGGAGATGGGTCAAATGCAGAAAGTGAATTTCCCCATTGTGGGACATTAAAGCGATTTACACAGATGCACATTTCATACAAAAAATTTAACTTGACAACCTTAAAAGGATTTTACATTGACATGTGTGCTGGAAATGAAAGAGGGAGGGATTTCTGGATGGATGAGGTGGTGAATCTGGATAACAGGCCTCACACCTCCTTTGGAAAAAAATACATAATATATATTTCACATATAAACCTTATTTTCTGTTGTTCACTACATAACATATGAAAGAGCAATGTTGATGTCAATCATTTGATCAACTTCATCAAATCATGCTCACATTTATTTAGGTCAAAACATGCAACACCTCTGTACTGACCCCCCACACCGCACCCTAGGGGATAAGGCTTTACACCCTAACATGTGAAAATGGGTAATCCATTAGTTGAGGTTTTCCATAAGACCTTTTAACGGTTATAAAGTGATAAAGTTGATGTCATGTTTCTCATAAGGGATCTGACCCACATGCAGGAAACCACTCATAGAACCAGAGAAAAGGTTTAACAGGTTTATTGAGAGCACGATGCATGGATCCAGAGTTACTCAGAACGCTGGTGAACCGGAACTGGAAGTGAGAAGGGAAGTTCAGGGTTTAGCTAAGGTTCCGTAGGAAACTTTGACGACTTCAAAAAAACAAAGACTGAAAAGGGACTCATGTTTCCAGAAAAAGGTGTCCTTCCCAGAATCCAGTCGGTTTGGGTTATTCCAGAACTTGGTTGACTCGTTGGAGGGCGGACAGGTTTTACTTAGGTTAGGTTGGTTCCCTGAGGAGCAATGGAGCTGACTGCCACTTAGATTTCCAGGAGAACTTGAACGGCACGTGTGGAGATTTATCCCCTACTCAGTGTGAAGCTCAAACAATCCTTTCAGGGGGAGATGGTTCAAACATCCAGTTTGCATCCCCTGCTCAATGTGAAGCTCAAACGATCCTACCAGGGGGAGAAGGCCAAAACATTCAGTTTGCAGGACAACTTCCTGCCGAGAGGCAAAGACAAAAACATTAGACTCAGAGAAACAAAAGACTCAGTTAGACTCAACTAAACTCAGCTTGGCTAGAGTACTCAAAACTGGCAAACACTCTGGCGTCGAGGTAGTGGCAGTCAGCTGCTTAAGAGTCGTCAGATAATGAGCCAACCATCCGCAGGTTTGTGGAAGGGCTAATGAGATTCGGGCGCCACCTGGTGGTGGAGGGAGAAAACACAAACAACACACAACCCACACAAACTGGATTCCTAACAATTGAGATTTGACATCATGGTTTCTAGGGATATTTTCAGTGCAGCTCCATCACTTGTGCTAACAATCAACCACTGGAAGTTGCTTTTATTTTGCTTGTTCCTTTGCTGAAATGAAGAAAAAATATTAGCTAACATATAGGCATGTTTTAACATGTCACATTAATACAAAGGGTAACACTGTATGCCTCATGGATCCTACACACCTCTCATCAGAGCTAAATGACTCAAGAAATGCATTTAAATGTAATTCAAGCTTTAAGAAATTAGAAATATAACCTCTATAACTTGAAAATGCAAATGTACTGTGCATTTGCATTTTCAAGTGCACATTACTGTTGCATTTTCAAGCAGAAATTTAACAGCAGAAATTTGAGGCTATGGTATCTATTGTGGTAGCTCATTTTACATTTTAAGAGCCAAAACTAAAACACACCTATCTCCTCCACAGAGGAGGCATTAAGGCAAGCAAGGACAGTAGGGAACCACTCAGCAAAAATATGTCTACTGAAAGACTTACAATATAAAATAATCCTAAATTGATTGAAAACTGAACACAAAGCCAGTGAAGTGGTGTTGAAAGCGAAGTCAGTCTATTTACCTGAATGAGTTAAACATAATGCAGCACCTTTCTTTGAAGGGACCTTTCCCTCCCAACAAGGCAGAAACATTCAGGTCTACTGAACAGACGAGAAACTTTATGCCAGTAGGGTGTTGGCTGTATGGAGGCAGGCCAAAATTTAGATACTCAGGTGAGTTGAAGCGAACACTACAGGCCTAAAGTACAGGTGTGAAATGATGGGTGTTGAATAAACAAAACAAAGAACAATGTTTAAGGTAGACGAGACAAAAAAGCTGAGACAAAAGAAAGGAAACTATAAAGTACATAAACAGGCAGGCACTTACAGGAGGGGACTAAATCTCAAGAGCGAAGAGTGAGAAACAGTTCCAGGAAATGGTCTTGGGCAATGCACTTTACAGTCAACGCAGAAATTAAGGAAAAAACACATTAAAATATGCTGACTAATAGTTAAGGTTATGTTTCAATTCAACCTGGTTATATGCAGTGGCGG
Source organism: Cyprinodon tularosa (assembly GCF_016077235.1). NCBI lineage: Eukaryota > Metazoa > Chordata > Actinopteri > Cyprinodontiformes > Cyprinodontidae > Cyprinodon > Cyprinodon tularosa. Next base: position 671,168 of record NW_024039039.1, on the reverse strand, counting down.
CTGGTGGAGTTTTCTCCAGGGGGGCCAATGAATTCAAAATAGATGTATACCAAAAACAATCAAACTTATACTAAGTTATCACACCAGAATACTTATAAGAATGCCAACAACAAAAAAACATTATAAAAACACTTTATTAAAACAAAACATAATTTCATGTACAGGTTTACTTTTTGTTCATAAATCTTCCCCGTCTGAGGCTTTGTGAAGGGAAATCTGTGTTTTTCATGGTCCATTATTGTTTCATAAACCTAAAAAAAATAGATATAGCGTTAGCCCCTCCAGGTTAATAGCATTGTCAAGTATTGCTGGATGCAGCCATGACTCCATCAGAATGATGGCGCAGCAGTTACTAATCTCCTTCCTTGATGAGAGTTCCAGTCAGAGATTATCCATTTTGTTATCCAATGAGCGGACATTGGAGAGCAAGATTGGTGGAAGTTGAGGTCTGTGGGGATTTCTCTTTAGCTTCGCAGTTAGCCCCCCTCTGCATCCTCGCTTTCTCCGTCTCGCACATCTCTTCCTACAGCAGTTACGTAACCGCTGTTGTTTACATCAGTCCGTAGCACTCCGCAGCTTTTTAAATGGTCAAAAATGTCTGGATTTAATATATTTTTATACTGTAGCTTCAGCAGGCTTTGGCGATCATAGATGCGGGTTAGATGTCTAGTCTGTAATGTATTAAGCAGCTTATTATGTGAACTTATTGAAATTGTCGAGAGGAGCCGTTCTTGGCCGCTGCGTTGGAGCGCCTCCATGGCAACCATGAGAGATAGCTCAGGAAACATTTGCCACTCTAAGATTTATCAAAAAGGAAAGTTTTAAGCCTAGCCTTAAAAGTAGACAGGGTGTCTGCCTCATGGACTAAAACTGGTTGTTGGTTCCACAGGAGAGGAGCCTGATAACTAAAAGATCTGCCTCCCATTCTAATTTTAGAAATTCTAAGAACCACTAGTAAACCTGCAGATTGAGAGTGAAGTGCTCTGTTAGAAACATAAGGAACAATTAGAACTCTGGAGCTTGGCCATTTAAGGCTTTATATGTGAGAAGGAGGATTTTAAATTCTATTCTGGATTTAACAGGAAGCCAATGAAGAGAAGCCAGGATAGGAGCGATTGGATCTCTCTTTTTAATTTTCATCAGAACTCTGGCTGCAAACTACAGTTTGTGGACTTCCTGAGAGTAAATAATTGCAATAGTCCAGCCTTGAAGTAACAAATGCATGGACTAGTCTCTCAGCATCACCCCTGGACAGGACTTTTCTAATTTTTGTAATATTCTGCAAATGAAAGAAGGAAATTCTAGAAACCTCTTTGATATGGGATTTAAATGACAGGTCCTGATCAAAAACAACACCAAGATTTTTTACTTTATTATCTGAAATCAATTTAATCCCATCCAAATGAAATGACTGACTAATCAGCTTCTTTTTCAAAGACTGTCATGATTGGTTCTGAATCAAACCCACATCCAGAACACTACCAGGAGACAGATGAAAGGTTTAACAGAGTTTATTAAATGTTTGCACAAAATAAGACTGCGTTCAGGAAACAGGTCCGGGCTGGATTCTCAGGCGTCTGCAGAGATGACAGTTTGGTTAACCAGGTGGATAGGAAGCGTTGTTTAGTTTTCAGGTTTTTGCAGAATATACCTTGGAGAGTTTCAGGCTTTCTTCTCAGAGGGGGGGAACCGGTTGGGTCCAGAGACTGTTGGTTTACCAGAGTGCTCAGCAGGTGCAGCGTCTAACTTCTGACTGTTGGATCAGACCTTGGATTGAGGGGTTAGCTCTCCTTCCGAGAGCAGCAGGTGGATTCCAAGTGAGATCTTCAGGTTTGGCTCTCTAGGGCAGGCAGGCAGATTCTGGTTAAGCTCTCCCAGAGCTTCACACGAGAGACACGTTTTCCTAGGAGCGACAAGACAAAGGCTGGTTAGAATTCAGTTTTCTCTAGGGGACAAAACTCAAAGACAAAAGGCTCAGGTTCACTAACCAAATTTAGCTAACACTGCGGCGTCGAAGAAAGGTCTGGCATCTGCTTAAGTAGAGGGTCCTCTAATGGGCTGACGAGCTCCAGGTGTGCTGGTGAGCTCCAGCCCAGAGAACCCACGGCGCACTCTGCTGGGGAAAGGTGGAACAACTCCAGATCCCAACAAAGACTCTGGTCCAAAGACTATAACTTCTGATTTGTCTGCATTCAGAAAGAGAAAGTTAACAGTCATCCAGGTTTTTATATCTTCAAGACATGCCTGTAATCTATGTAATGGGTTAGCTTCATCTGAATTTATAGACAGATATAGCTGAGTATCATCAGCATAACAGTGGAAATTAATTTCATGCTGTCTAATAATTCTACCGACTGGGAGAATATATATAGAAAAGAGAATTGGTCCTAGCACTGATCCCTGTGCTGCTCCACAGGTAACCTTTGAGCATGAGGAACATTTATCATTAACATGAACAAACTGAAATCGAACAGATAAGATTTAAACTAGTCTAGTGCTGTTCCTGCAATCCCTACAAAATATTCCTGTAATCCACAGAGTCGGTGGCTGGTAAACAGTTCACTGAACAAAGATGTTGAAGGTTGGATGCTAAAGATTATGGGTAAATGTTTTTAAGGTTTCTGGAGCAGGTTTGTCTTTTGGACTTGATCAAAGACCAGAAGTATACTGAGATGTGCAGAGTTAATGAAGACCAGGTCAGGTGTGTCCCCCCCCTGGTGTGAGTGGGGAAATCAATAATTGTGTCAAATTAAAACAGAGTAATTTAAGGAATTCTGCAGCAAAACTGCAGGTGGGAGAGTTGATGTGAATATTTGTATCTCCAAGGACAATTATATTGGCAGACATAGTACAGAATGTTGAGAGAAGGTTGGACATATCTCAGATGAAAGATGAGTTTGATTTATGTGGCCGGTAGATGAAAAGTATTGTTGTAGAGAGAGGAGGCTTACATTTAAATCCAAGGCATTCAAAAGACAACAGCTCAGGCAGGTTTATAGGGGACAAACCAAAATCCCTTTTGGTGGTACGTGCTTGCTGTAGATTGCGGTAGCCAGGACTGCAGGCAAGGGCGTAGGTTTGATTTCAGCTTTGGTAGGGACACTCTTGGTCTGATGGCATTGGTCCTATGCTAAATTATGCATGCTGGTTTTTTTAATGCTTGACAGGAAATCAGGGTGTATTTCCTTTAAAGAGAAAAGCAGCATTTTTTGCTACATTAATAATAATTTTATAAGCACTACACACACTAGATGCTGTTTTACAATGTTCGAAGCATCATCAGCTCCGATGAATAAGGAATTATGGCTATTTTCCACTTCGCATTTGAAATTACCAGCAACTAAGGCAATAGGTAAATCTGTGCCTATTTAACCAAATATAGTCTAAATATGTCTGCTATATGCGGATTTATCCTGTTTTTTCCTTTGAAGATATATAAATGTGCAGAGGTAAACAGAGGTAAAGCACACTCTTATCTTTTAAATGTTTTCTTTGTATCATCAAACAAAGCAAAATAATAGATTCAAGGGACGCCAAATGAATTTTTTTTTATTTACATGAGCACTGGAACTAGAACATTCACTCTACAAGTTGTACATCCTGGCTGTAGTTACTCTGTTTAACCAATTTCATGTATTTTATTTAAGGCAGAAACAATTCATTGGATTAATCAATTATTGAAATAATGTCAACAAATTTAGTAATCAATTAATTGTTAAGTGGAGCATAAAGGCACTAACATTTTGCATTTTAGATAAAAAAAAATTCGTCTGTCAATATTCTCCATCCAGAACTCCTCTACTGCTGCGACAAACCTGTATTGTAAATTTTAAACATGTTATTCACATCTAATTGTTGGTAGTGACAGGTAGGTCGGTCCAAAGTTTTGGTAGGGACATGTCCCTATGGTCCTTATGCAAACCTACGCCCATGATTGCAGGTCTCATTTAATGCAGCAAAAACATCTGGTTGGCGCCAGGTTTCTGTAAGGCACATAAGATCCAAAGACTTATCCATCACATGGTCATGTAAGAGGTAAGATTTGTTTGTGATGGATTGAGCGTTAAACAGTTCGATGTTGATGAATGATCAAGCAGTGTGTCTCTGTATTTGCTGGAGCCTAAAATCCAATCCACGTTTTCCACGTTTTCCATCATTACACCTCCTGTTCCGTGGTGTTGTCTGCCTTCTGCCACCTTTTCAGAGTCATGAAGCCTTCAGAGGATGATTCCAAAAAGGCCATTTGTGATTGCTTCTGCAATTAATCCCACATTTAATGATTTTAAATGCCAGGCTAAATCTAAAAGGAGTATGGAGGTTTTTTTTTTTTGAAAAAACTCAGAGGGAAGCTAAAATGTCCAGATCCAGGTTGCTTTAACAAATGGCAAACCACTAGTAAATGGTAAATGGCATGTACTTATATAGCACCTTTATTCAAGTTAGGAGACCTGACCAAAGCGCTTTACACTACATTCATTCACCCATTCACACACTAGACTAGTAAAGAAGATCTCCACCTTCTTGCATGTATCATATTATTTAGACACAGACAATGAAGTAGAGTTAATTCCTAATGCACCAGATAGGTAGAAATCAAAATCCAAAACTGACATAGATCTGTGCCCACGGCAATGGTGGTCAAAAAGAAGGAACTCACACCTTAGACTATATCTCACTGCCTGCGAATATCTTTCAGCACCTGACACCACGTTACACTGTTCTCCCTCTCAGGACACATTTTTCAGAGAGTTGCTCTCCTCTAGTAAAATTAAGAGACTGGTGTGCCTTATTAGTTGGCACAATGCCAAGAGGTAGATTGTGTTTCCCAGCTAAAGCTGAACAATTGAGCTTTAGTTGAGAAACACAATCGAACCAATGAAGGGAGGATAAGTTTCTACATTGGTATTCACTGTAGGTAATACTGTTTTTTTAAACAAGAAATGTTTTGAACCACAAAATGAATACATGGTGACATACTTTAGTACTTAACTGTATGTTTTGTTATGCAAAAGAACATTTTGTTTTTATTTTACAGTCTTTTAAAAGTGTGTGAAATACAAAAAAATAGAATAGAATTAAACTTTATTGTCATTGCATTGTCAAGTATAAAGTCAAGTACAAAACAAAATAAATTCACTCTCTGCATTTAACTATCCCTTTGGGGAGCAGTGGGCTGCCATTGTGTGGTGCCCGGCGAGCGGTGTGGGGTTACTGCTCTTTGCTCAGCGACCCAGAGTGGCAGTCTGTGGGAATGGGGCTTCAACTCAGAACCTCTGGGACCCAAGCACAATGCTCTAACCACTAGGCCACAAAAACAATAAAAGTCCTGTTTGTTAAATCGATTTCTTAGTTAATTACTTAAATGATCTTTATTATAATCAAGATCATGTTTTATGAATATATATATCCGTATAATGAATATATACAGTATATATATTATATATAGATCTATATATGTACAGTGTATATGCACTTTTTCCTGCTTTTGGCACCTTCTTTTGGCTATTGAGCCTAAGTGACAAGTTAATTTCTCCACTGTGTTATCAATAAAGTCTATTTAATCTTATCTTATTACCAAGTATTATTCTGCATCAAAATGTTATAGGGATATGTAGCTCACTGGGGCATACGCCTTCTCACTGACAGGTACCTCCAGACAAATGCAAATGTGTTCTTGAATGCTATAGGCTTGCTTCTATAATTCGTTAGCTTTGGGGACTAGTGGAGGTGCAACAGTAAACTGATGCACTAATGTTGACAGCATTGCAGGATGGAAATTGTGGCAGCCCTTGAGAATCTTTCACACTCCGCGCCTACTGGAATAGTAAAGCAGACGTGAAAGAAGGTCTCTTCAAAACCACTGCCGTCCGTTATGCAGGCTGAAGAATCATCAGCCAAAAGCCACCCTTCATCATTCTTTCACATATTCACAAAGCTTCTCACTAATGGTCCTTCCGAGTCAAATGCCAGCCGAATGGCAGTCCACTTCCCTGCAACTCCCAGCAGAATCCACTCCAACTTCCAGCCACTGGAGTGACCCCTCCTTCTCCTGGGCCTACATATTTTTTTTTCTCTGACTCCATCCTTTTACTTAATTACAGGGTCTGATCAGGAGATGATGATAGATTTTAATGTCGAAAAATCATAACACAAAGAATATTTTAGTACAAAGATTTATGTTTAAAAAGGAATTGTAGGGGACCAGCCAAAGACCAGCTAAGTTTAAATTTTAAATAGCTACTACTGTAAACCCACCCTGTCCAATTATACCATCACTGCTGAACAAGATGCAAAAATACTTTAACCGCCTGTTGAGGTAGAAACTGACCCCCAGTCCTCCTTTGTCCAGTCCAAATCCATGGCCTCAGACTTAGTTGAGCTGTCAGTCATCCTGACCACTCATGCAATAGCAAACTCATCCAGTGTAAGAGAGCATGTCCTTACAAAGCCACTAAAACTTCATCATTTTCAAAACGCAAAGCTTGCCTTCTTCCTCATTAATAATGTCATGAGATCCTGTCTATAAACAGTTAAGATATAAACAGTCTTCACAACTACATTTTACCAACCTAAAAAGGTAACAAAACTAAACATTATTAAAAGTATATGATGTCAAAAGATAAAGAGATACAAAATGGACATTGAAAGGCAAAATAACAGTCAAATGTTAGAAAATTTGTTTTTTATGGTTTTCTATCGACTATAAAACCACAAAAAAATAAATAAATTCAAATTCGGTGGAAACCTAGAAACAAACAAAGCAAACATAGTTTGCTGTGATTAAATAGAAAGCATTCTCACTTCCCCATATCTTTTTCAATTAAATGCCAATCTCTTCCAAGTGCTGTTTGTTTGTTCCAAACCAGTTTTGCAACTTCCTCTTACTTCGGTAACCCTCTAAGCATTATTTCACCCTGACCGTCACTCCTTCAACCCCATAGCTGTCTGTATATATGATGCTGCATCTAGATGCAAACAACATTGGCGGAGACTAAGCTGAGACTGAAGCATCATGATGGCCTCCAGAGTGCTGTTCCTTTTCCAGCTGCTCCTGCTGACCTCCCTGGTCTCAGCATCTCATCACTGGGGAGGAACCTTGAATGTTGCCTACAAAGGAAGGAACCCTGATGGATCCTTTAAGGTAAGAAAGATTACTTTTTATGTACAAATATAGGATGCTATTATTTCCATGTGTTATTGTTTAGTCTGTTGTAACTTAATAATATAATATTATTATTATTATTAATATTAATTAACTATTCCTTCAATTCTCACAGGTTTGCGGGATTTTTTTTACCTTCAAATTCTTTATTTATTACCTTTAAATCATTTGCTTCAATTATAAAGGCTTTTTGAGCACAGCTGAAAATCAAAATAGAAACTTTGATATTGAGTCAAGTTGAAAGAACATCCAAAATAAACAAATGTTCATGACTTCAATAAAGTGTTCAACTAACAAGCAATAAAAAGTAGTCTCATACTTAGTCTTTATTTTCACATCAACTTGTGCATACAGTCACATTTAATAAATTAGAATATTTGTTCCGAAAATTAAAGGTCTTACAAAACCACCGTTTAATCTGAACATAATAACTCTTGACATGTTATTCAACATTATTTGAAAAAGAGAATATTTAACTAAAGGGTTGAAATGTTAACTTATTCAACCCATAATCAACCCTTACCCTAATTAAAATCATATCATTATGAAAATTAAAGATTTAAATGTTGCGTTTAAAATTGCTGTATTAAAGCAAATGATTTCAAAATCTTCAGACTAGAGAAACAAATCTAAAGCTATTTTTATAACTAATCTTTAGATTTTTATGCAATCAGTTGTTTCACACTACAATTGGTCCAAAAACAATACAAAACAAAATTAGCTTCTGTGCTACATCGAAACTACTGCTGCAATTTTCTCTGAAACAGCAACAGTTAAAGGTCGTTAAAATAATGACCAAAGGAATCGTATTAAAAACAGTTTCCTTGAGTGTAGCTTTTCTTTTAATCTGAAATAGATTTCTTTTTCTCAGCCTGTATTATCCAAACTTCTCTGTTAACTCTGGGCTAAAAGCAGACAACTTGAGTTGAGCGGAGAGAGCACTACATAGTAAATAAAGGGCATTAAATCAATCCAAAATCTGATTATTTCTCATGCATAATAATAATGCACTCTGAAAAAATTGTCAGTAATCACCTCTCTTTCCTTTCAATTAACTAGAATCAAACTTATAAAACATCCTCTGTGTTCTGTCTCATTTGCCCCACAGATGTCCCTCCGAGCCAGAGACACTTATGATAGCTGTGTTTATACACATTACTGGAGTTGTTACAGCGGCAACTGTGGTATTTCAACCAGTAAAACCAAAACTCAGATTGACTCAAGCACCAATGTACCATCCTACAAAAACCAATGGTGCGAAACAGAACTTGTTGAGACATGGACCTTACTGAGTGACAAGCCTTTGAAATTCCGGTGAGCTGATACAAAACGCAAAAATATGTTCACATGTCAATAAGTGGAATTAGTATTAATATTAGTATCATATATTATATAACCATAACTGCTGTGTTTTGGAGCCAAAGTTAAAATGAATGTATATCTTGTTCTTTCCTTCAACAATATCAGAGCATCTAGCTGCTGCTGGTTGCCAACACGTAACTCAGTTCAAAACTGGAGATTGGATTCCCTTGTGGATTTTGGTACAAGATCAGACACGATGGAACCAAATAAATCACCTGAAATTGCCATTGTCCCCTTTTTAAGGTACCTTTGGTTTATATAATATCACACCATCTGATATAAAGGATAGTTCAATTTATTAAGAAATGAACTGTAAGATTTATAGGTGTTTAAATCCTTCTCATTACATCCCACAAGATGTAGACTTGCCTACTCAGAGACCTCAGACGTTTTCATTGGTTCTCCTGAAGTCTCTTTGCAGAACTGATTTTATTTACATTATGTGTTTGTATCTACTATAGAGTCCCTGAGAACTGCCCCAGAACATACAAACTGGCTGCCTTTGATCCTGATGGTGACAGGGTCCGCTGCAGGTATGGGAATTTACATGGATTCGAGTGTGACAATTGCCATCTCCCCTCAGGCTTCCAACTTGACCAGGTCAGTTAAAACATCATAATCGTATTATGAGAGCGTCAAAACGTTAAAAATCTGTTTTTGTTTTTTTAATGAACTGTGTTTTTATCAGGATTCTTGTACATTGCACTACCAGCAAACCTCTCATGAAAAAAGTGTCTTTGGTTTTGAGATGGTTGTAGAAGACTATCCACACAGCACCATTGATTTGTCCTATTCTGATGGATCGAGTGTTCGCAAGCATCCAATGGCTTCAAGAGGGAAGAGATCCCCATCAATGACATCTCCAGCTATAGCCACAACTACTACTACTACTACACACCCAACAACTATGACTACTACTACTAGACCATCAGCCAAAACTTTACCTATGACTACTACTATTACTACAACACCCCCATCCACAGCTCTACCTATGAATACTACTACTACTACAACACCCCCATCCACAGCTCTACCTATGACTACTATTACTACATCCCCAACAACAGCTCTACCTATGACTACTACTACTACATCCCCAACAACAGCTATATCTATGACTACTACTACTACACACCCATCCACAGCTCTACCTATGACTACTACTATTACTACTACCACACACCCAACAACAGCTCTACCTATGACTACTACTACATCCCCAACAACAGCTCTACCTATGACTACTACATCCCCAACAACAGCTCTACCTATGACTACTACTACTACTACTACACCCCCATCCACAGCTCTACCTATCACTACTACTACTACATCCCCAACAACAGCTCTACCTATGACTACTACTACTACTACTACACCCCCATCCACAGCTCTACCTATCACTACTACTACAACATCCCTAACAACAGCTCTACCTATGACTACTACTACTACATCCCCAACAACAGCTCTACCTATGACTACTACTACTACTACTACCACACACGCAACAACAGCTCTACCTATGACTACTACACCCCCATCCACAGCTCTACCTATGACTACTACTACAACATCCCCAACAACAGCTCTACCTAGGACTACTACTACTACCATTACTACACTCCCAACTACAGCTCTACTTAAGACTACTACTACTACAAAACCCCAAACTACAGCTCTACCTTTCCATACAACGACTACTAGACTACCCACAGCAGCTTTACCTTTCCATGCTACTAGTACTACTGCACCATCCACCACACCACTACCTTTAATTACTAGCAGCACTCCCCTTAGTAAGCTACCTCTGCAGTTCTCTTTTCTAGGTAAGAACATGCTATATGTCACTACAAAGTAATTTATAATTGCCATATTTCCTGTTTATTTGTATCTTTGTGTAGCCCTTTGAACAACAATAACACTTTGATCTCAGAAGGTTGAAGCACATAGAGATTGAAGGATTCTTTCTATTCCTAAAATCATACCATACGTTGGTATCTTTTTTCTTTTGCTTTATAGTCCAATGTAAATTGGCTTTGGTACAGTACAGAGTAACATCAGTAAATTCAGAGGCTGTTGGAGTGGGGCTTGAACTCAGAACCTCAGGATTCCAAGCTCTATGCCCTAACCAATAGGCCGCCACTCCCCTATATATTTTTTGTTTGTTTTGATGTGGCTGCATCCTTTGGATCGGTATGACAACGCATTGTCAATTTTGTGGCAAAAGCCAAAGGATTTATTTATAAAATGTCCAGAGACCTTTCAATAATTAATAATCGTTTCAAAAATGACCAAAAAATCATGCAGTGTTTGGTCATGTGTTGTGCGTCATGCAAGCACATTATGACGAGCTCCTGATCAGAAATCGTGGGTTTCAAGAAAATCAAACCTGCTTTATAATCATGTTGAAGAGCATTACCTCACTGAGAACTTTTTCCCCTGAGATTTTCACATCACGCGTTTCTAGCTAATTGTATTTATTGCTTTGGATATTGGGATTGTTCAATACTCCACCCTGTCTTTGAGGACGTACAGTGTGAGTAGTCACATCACATCCGAACCTCAGTTCTTACAGTGATTTTTGGTAATCTGCGATGGATTCCCTCAATTTAAGTTGGAGTTGTGAAACAATTATTGAAGATATCACAAAGTGTATCCCAGGCTTTAGAAAATGAAGTAAGTGAAGCTACGAATGAAACAAAGCTATTTCAACAAAGTGAACTGATTTAAATTAATCATTTAAGTTATAAGATTATATTATTGTCATGATTTTATCTAGTGATCTGACCCACATGCAGAAGACCAAACAGAGAGACCAGGGAAAAGTTTAAAAGGTTTTATTTTGGGAGAATGAGATGGGTCCAGTGCTGCTCTGAACACTGTCGAACCGGAAGTTTCCAGAAAAAGGTGTCTCTTAGTGAATCCAGTCGATGTGCATTGTTCCAGTGAATGTCTTGTTCTTTGGAGGGCAGACAGGGTTTACCCAGATTGCAGTGGTTCCTTGGTGAACTGAGAAGCTGACTGCCACTTAGTTTTCCTGCAGTACTTGAACGGGTTATAGTGGAGATGAATCCCCTGCTCAGTGAGAATCCCAAAACAATCCTTGAGGGGAAAAGTTGATCCAAACCACAAACTTGAATCCTCAACTCAGTTTGGTGCTCAGAGAATCCTTCCAGGGGGGAGAAGGTCCAAAACATCCAGTTTGCAGGATGACTTCCCGAAACTGGCAAACACTCTGGCGTTGAGGTAGTGGTAGTCAGCAGCTTAAGAGTCCTCAGGTAATGAGGCAACGAGCTGCAGGTGTGCAGGGAGGCCCAATGAGGATGGGGCACCACCTGGTGGAGGAGAAAAGGAAACACAAAAACAGACGACACAAACTGGATTCCTGACAATTCTGAACAATAATAAAGATTTGCAGGGTCTCTGGGAGAGAAAAAAGGCCCGAATTATCACAGATAGTCATCATTCATTTACTTAACATTTACATCAATTGCAGTGCAGGATATTTTCATTTATCTTCTCATTTATTAAGGTTTTCTCCTCTTAAGAGATATAGTCTTTTGAAACAACTGTGTTCAAGACAAGTAGACTTCAGTCTGATCTTTTTTCTTTTACATTTTTAATTGTTTTTAAAAGTTAGCCCCTTGTTTCATATATCAAGAAATCTTTCATTCATGAAATGATCAAATGTTTGGTGCAAACACGCATAATTTACAACAAAGTCAACTACGACAATGAATGGTACAGTATTTGTGGATTTTTAAAGCCTGTTTTTTTTTTTCCAGTGGACCCACCTGTTCCATCATGTCAGGAAGGACTCTACCTGCCTCATCTTGTGGCTCCAACACCTAGACACGGAGAACGCATTGTGGCTGAGGTTCAGAAAGAACTGGAGATCAGAGTCAAAGCTCAGGCATCACACTCAATGTAGTTTATCAGAGCTTACTGATGGCTGCCGGCAAGAAAACAGCAACAACGTCTACATGATATTTTGTGCTTTACTTTTCATCTAGTATCCAAAACATCATCTTCAGCGGGCCATCGAATGTCACCAAGCACAGGGACATTAACAGTGATTTTGTCATCAGGTGGACACCAGTTAAAGATGATCTTGGAGGTCATTTTCCGATCTGCTTTGCTGTGGAATCACAGAATGGGTGAGACCGGGATTTATTTATAATAAAAGCAATAGTTATTGAAATTGGGAACAATATATTTTTATTATATTTTGTACCTCAGCCATAAACATCTTTTCAACATCTTAATAAGTAGCATAAGACATGAAACCATAAATAGCATAAGTCCATTTTAGAAGTATCTATTAGTTTACTGATTTATTTATGAGGGAAACATTTTTTTCCGTTTCAGGTCATCCGTCTATCAGTCTGAGATGAGGTGTGTTCTGGTGGAAATTCGAAAAGAGCAAAGTAAGTTTAAACTAGAGGTATTTTTCTGGGAAATTACAGTTCTAACAAATGAAAAGCGTCTCTTCCTGTAAATATTAGCGGAGATCATTTTACAGAGCGACTTGTTCACATTTAATAGTGGATAAACTTGGTCCCATTTAGGTAAAGATGTATTCCTTTGCTAAGTCTTTAAGATTCCTTTTTACCTCCATCCAAGCACCTGGAGGTCATTGCATTACCTTAATGTTTTGGAGCCATTCTTTTCATGAGTTGTATACATTTTTGTTTTGTTTTGTTTTGTTTTGTTCCGAACCAATTATTCTTGTTCCAGTCAAAGCCCAAGTTACCTGCACTGAAACAACAATGAAGGTGGAAGTTGAAAAGCAATCCTTCTTTGGACTTCAGGAGGATCATCTTCGCCTTAGCGACCCCAGCAACACCATCTGCAGCCTTAAAAGGAACTCCAACAGTAGCCACATAGTCGCCATCATTCCTCTCAACGGCTGTGGTACTCAGATAGAGGTGAAAACAAGTTGTGTTCTATGCTGCACATGGTTAATCTTTCTAGCATTTGTATAGGTTGTGACTATTTACTCTGCAGGAAGACGACGATTACCTCATTTTTAAGAATGAGATCACAACAGTGGAGGACAACCCAACAGAGCTGGTCACCAGGAAACACTTGGTGGAGGCCCGTTTCTACTGCCAGTACCCCAAACGGGGCAATGTGACCCTAAGCTTTTCAGCACACAGAAAGAACGTCACAGTTTGGGAGAGAGGTTTTGGCACGTTCATCTACCAGTTTGAGTTCTACCAGAATGACCAGTTTGGAGCCATGTTTGACCCAAACTCCTACCCTCTGGAGTTTGACATTGGAAACAGGATCTACATGCAGCTGGATGCCAGCTCCTCTGTCAATAACACTGAGATGTTTGTGGAGTCCTGCAGAGCTGCACCGTATGACAACCCCAACTACCATCCGACCTACTCCATCATTGAGAACGGGTAAGCATGGCTGCAGAGGAACCCAAGGAAGACAAGCACAGAAACCATTTACTATGGTCCACTTCAAATAACATTTGCTGATGATGATTTTGATGTGCTGACGGTTAATAAAACTGATAAGCTGTAAATCTATTTCAGCTAATGTGAGATTTTGGTTTCAATTAGGTGCAAAGTTGACCCAACTTTGCAGATTTACTCCACACCCCAAAACAGACAATTCAGGTTCAGCATGGAGGCCTTCAAGTTCATTGGACTGCATGATCAGGTTAGGAACAAAATGTGCTACAAAACATTTGATTATGAAATTAGTTTCTTTCACTGAACTGAATGTTGAAACATTCCTTGGTTTCCACATACTTGTGGTCAAAAACAACTTTATCCATCAGGTAGTGTGGTAGTTTTCAATGGCTATTTGCTTTATGTGTTCAGGTGTACATCAGCTGCACAGTCATGATGTGTGAGGCAGGAAATCCCAACACCAGGTGCTCTAAGGGATGCATGAACTCTACAATGACTCACAGCCCTGTTCGTAGAAAGAGAGAGGCTGTAGTCCAGAGCGGAAAGCATTTGGTTTCCCAGGGTCCACTGCGTCTGCGGCGTGAAGCAAACCCCAAAGGAGGCTCAGGTAGGGAAACCATTTTAAAATATTTATGAGAAGCTGGTTTAATGTGAGTAGGACTCCATCACTAACTGAATTTCTCTTGTTTGCAGCACCAGATCTAAACCTGAACCTGGTGTTATTTGCTGGATGCCTTCTTGTTGCTGTTGGGATGGTCTGTGGCGTCCTCATCTACAAAGCCAAAACCTCCAGGGTCAAATATCAACCTCTGCCCTCATATGAAAACTAAACCACCTGCGTCTGCTGGGCTGCTTTCTGGGGTTTTGGGAATGTGGGATTCTTTATGAAGTTCTTTTAATATCTAATAAAGGCTACATTCACACTGCAGCCTGAAGTGACCCAAATCCGATTTGTTTGCCCATATGTGACCTGGATCTGATCTTTTCATGGCAGTCTGAACAACACAGATCCGATTTTTTCCTATCCAACCCAGGCCACTTGACTATGTGGTCCTGAATCCGATACGAACCTGATCTTTTCGAATGCGACCTGTGTCTGAACGGCCAGGTCGCATTCATCCTACCTGAACGTCATTAATACCCGACAAAGGTCACTATTATGCGTCTTGCTACGCAGAAGCGGCAAGAAAAACAACAACCATGGCAGATGATGATGCGGAGAGCAGTATTTATGTTTAACCATGTTGAAAAGATTGTGTTTTATGGCTGGAAAAGATCGCTATATGCGCGCCAGCGCTACCATCCATGTTTACTTCCGGGAAAAAAGAGCACACTGGCCTGTGACGTCATTGCGTCCTCTACTGCGCATGCGGGACACTTGCGTTGTATGACTGCAGTTCACACAAGAGATCACATACAAGTCACATATATTTGGAAATGTGCACAGCAACGAAAAAAAATCGGATTTCGCAAAAAAATCGAGCATCAAGACCAGCAGTGTGAACGTAGCCAAAGATGCAAATATCTGGAAATGTGGTTTTCTATTAATCATAACTGGAAGAAAGGTTTTATTTTGTCTAATGTTTTGTCATGATTATTTTCACCTATAATCAGTTGTTTTATTTTGAAATAGATTTGATTTTTATCTTTTCATTCTAATCCTGTGTATAAAAATGGACCTAATGTTCCTAAATGGTTCAATAAAAAAATACTTCTATGAAGATTAATGCTCACATTCTTTATTCAAAGTGGTAGCAATGATATTTCACCATACAGGCAGTTTGATTTATCAAGACCCGTCTCCGCATCCATCCGACGCTCCGTGTTTCCCAGATTAAACCGGTCCTCACCAGCACTTTTTGCCCTCAAGCCGAGCCGCCTTCACCACCTGAGACTACAAGGGGCACCCATTTTTTACGGTCCTGAGGATTGTGGACTCCTGTCGATAAGGTCGTGGCTGGCAGTACCTGGTCGACTGGGAGGGCTACTCTTCATATAGATTTAAAAAACTACATAAAGAGTAATTAAGGTGTGGGTTTGAAATAAAACTGCTTGTATAAGTATTTATTATACGTTTATGTTTGCAGAATACTGACTTCATGGTTATTTAATTGAGTTGTTGAGATGTTAACTATAGGAAAGAAGGATCTTTTGTAGCAGATTGAATTGCAGCAGATCTGCCTTTGACTGAAGACAATATTGTTGTATAACAGTTTAATAGTTGTCTGTAAGTTTTTTGTTGTATGAAGAATTATTTGTGAAATTGTTTCTAGAGTAAATCCTCTAGAACAGGAAGATGAAACAAGGGCCTGCCCTGTCCAACCCATGCATCAGCCCAGCATTGCAGCACTTCTAGAATCGGTGCACTTATGCAGAATAGATCACACTCTCCCCAACAGACCTACAGACGATATGCAGCTTCTAGCTGCATAAAAACACTGTTAAATTGATCATACTAATAGCACAAAACAAAGCATAATAACAATCTTTTTGTAGGCATGTGATGTGTGATGAATCATCACACCTATTTGATTGGAATTAACCTGCTGATCAGAGTTGGATGTTATATTTTTAAGAAATGACTTAGACCTAAAAACATAACAGTTCATTTCGGGTGTCAAACTTTTATCATAATTAAATTCAGTTATTCCACAAAGAAGCAGAAAAAAAATGCTGAAACCTTTTTATTACCTCAACTCTAAAGCTAATGGAGATTCAGTCTGGATATAGATCAATTTTACTTATTTCTAACACAAAGTACACACTATCTTAGCTTATTTATCAAAAAAGGGGCCTCCATTTTTATTTCATGAAACTGCTTCAACTTAATAGTTGTTTTAACCTGACAATAAGGAATAAAGGATTAATAGAAATGGCTGCTTTGATAGAGATAATAAGGATACAAGTTGAACACAGTTATGTATCTGAGGTCTACCAACCTGTATATAATATTCTTAGTACCTGTGTTTTACATTTATAGCTCTGAATATATGTGATGCAAGTACACATAAATAATACCCACAGAACTTAAAATGTGCACAATAAGCATTGTGGTTACTGTGTCTTTCCAGTTCCTCAGCCTTTTACTACTTGACTTGTAGCATCACCTGGAGGGCAGCAGGGGAACAACTGGTGTTTAGGATTTCAAGGTGGTCAATGATTTTCACGAGCCTCTGTAGCCTCTACTTGTCTGCATCACTTGTGCATATGGACCTCACAGAGATGCAGCGTTGTTATACACTCACCGGCCACTTTATTAGGTACGCCTGTCCAACTGCTTGTTAACACTTAATTTCTAAGCAGCCAATCACATGGCGGCAACTCAGTGCATTTAGGCATGTAGACATGGTCAAGACAATCTCCTGCCGTTCAAACCGAGCATCAGTATGGGGAAGAAAGGTGATTTGAGTGACTTTGAACGTGGCATGATTGTTGGTGCCAGAAGGGCTGGTCTGAGTATTTCAGAAACTGCTGATCTACTGGGATTTTCACGCACAACCATCTCTAGGGTTTACAGAGAATGGTCCGAAAAAGAAAAAACATCCAGTGAGCGGCAGTTCTGTGGGCGGAAATGCCTTGTTGATACCAGAGGTCAGAGGAGAATGGCCAGACTGGTTCGAGCTGATAGAAGGGAAAAAGTGACTCAAATAACCACCCGTTACAACCAAGGTGGGCAGAAGAGCATCTCTGAACACACAGTACGTCGAAGTTTGAGGCAGATGGGCTACAGCAGCAGAAGACCACACCGGGTGCCACTCCTTTCAGCTAAGAACAGGAAACTGAGGCTACAATTTGCACAAGCTCATCGAAATTGGACAATAGAAGATTGGAAAAACGTTGCCTGGTCTGATGAGTCTCGATTTCTGCTGCGACATTCGGATGGTAGGGTCAGAATTTGGCGTCTACAACATGAAAGCATGGATCCATCCTGCCTTGTATCAACAGTTCAGGCTGGTGGTGGTGGTGTCATGGTTTGGGGAATATTTTCTTGGCACTCTTTGGGCCCCTTGGTACCAATTGAGCATCGTTGCAACGCCACAGCCTACCTGAGTATTGTTGCTGACCATGTCCATCCCTTTATGACCACAATGTACCCAACTTCTTATGGCTACTTTCAGCAGGATAGTGCGCCATGTCATAAAGCTGGAATCATCTCAGACTGGTTTCTTGAACATGACAATGAGTTCACTGTACTCAAATGGCCTCCACAGTCACCAGATCTCAATCCAATAGAGCATCTTTGGGATGTGGTGGAACGGGAGATTCGCATCATGGATGTGCTGCTGACAAATCTGCGGCTACTGTGTGATGCCATCATGTCAATATGGACCAAAATCCCTGAGGAATGCTTCCAGCACCTTGTTGAATCTATGCCACCAAGAATTGAGGCAGTTCTGAAGGCAAAAGGGGGTCCAACCCGTTACTAGCATGGGGTACCTAATAAAGTGGCCGGTGAGTGTATGTATGAGGTGCAGGATCCTTTCAAACTCTGCCACCTTTACATGGTCCACAAAAACAGATGCATTTGTACTTTCTCCAGGGGCACTAAAACTAATTTATATGATTTCCTTTTTGCAGCCCTGGTCTAAGAGTTCTTGTATGAGGTTTCTTCTTGCATGCCTAAAATGTATCACAGCCACATGGAGTGTTATTGTCGGGTTTGAAATGTCCTTGCCAGAAGAATGTTTTTCTTGTTCTTTCTAACTTTAGAAAAACAAATAACTTCCCTGTTCTTCTAGAGCTATGTGGAGGATTATCACTGTTATCTTAGGTTTTGAATCCAGGCCTTTGTTATTTGTCTGTTGTCCTGCAATACTAAAACGTGACTGTTTGGTTAGTTGGTCACTATAAATTGGCATTAGGTATAAATGTCTGCATGTTTTTTTTTTTCTCTGTGTTTCCTGCAATGCACTGCTGACCTCTACAGGTTTGCTTTCATGTCTCACACAATACCTCCTTGAGATGCGCCAGATCCTTCATGACCCAGTTACAAGCACGTGTGCATTTTCACCATTTCTGGCTATTCTTTTTGATTTTCCTCAGAACTTGTGGTTGCCTCTGACTCTTCTTAGTGGTCATAGTGGTCATTCCAGATGAAGGGACACATATTAAAAAAGAAATGTTTTATACCATTTTATTTAGCTCATAGCCAATCAGTGATCGGTCAGGGAGGGATCTTAAAAAAACAAATAAACAGAGAAGTAAAGGAGGCATCAAAGAAATGTGGTTAAATGCATTACACGTGGGTTTTTTTTAATTACTTCTCTCTGACATCACAATATTTTTATTAATTTAGCTTTAAATGATAAACCAGTTTGTCCTCCTGTTCATTTAGATATTAAAAATGAAACAATGATGCTTTAATTGCTAAATATCTGCAGATGTCCACCATCTGCTTGTTAATGCTCAGATAATTTAGATCCTCATATTTCCTCATTCTGATATGCAATCAAGCACCTATTGTCATACCCAAAGGTTTAATTAACTGAACATTAGCAAGTGGAGCAGAGAAACTAAATTATTATGCATACGTGTGTAGTTAGGCTCAGGTTGCTAAAACCTCATTGTTCAGAGTAACAAAACAAAATTTTCAAACCCTGTCTGCAACTTTGCAAAATCTTAGTTTTCAAGCATAAAAATACAAATATCTTCTTTAGGATCAGCTTTTGAAACAATTCTCACCCCTGATGAGTCAGCTCTCTTTACGAGAATTCAGTAAAGTAGGTTTAACTGCCCTATCAGGATCTCCTGTTCCACAAAGTGGTCAAACAGGATATCATCTGTTTCAGATGTTTTTTTATGAACCAAGTGGGTGGCATTTTTTACCATGTTGATCTTGGCAGATAGCAATCGTTTAAGACGTTTGAACAATCTAGGCATCCTGTAATTAGAAACATGTCATGTCTGAGCTTAGCATTGTTTGTTTTTTTTACTCTGTGCTGATAGATCACAGCTGACAGTTTCACTAAATTATGCAGGGTTACAGTAAGTGATGACAAGCTGAAGAATAAAAACACCGCAGAACAAACAGACACAGTTAAATATGAACACGGTCGTTCCATTCAGTCTGTTTGTTAAAAGTGTTTGTAAGAAAGAGAAGTGAACAGGCTATGGTAACTGCTCAGGGGTTTCCTTGTCTTTGGACAACTGTATCAGAGAGATGGTTGAGTAACATTGTTTAAGTAGAATATGCAGGTTTTATCGCCATGAGCTATGATAACCCGTCCATTCATATTGGAAACCCACTCATCCATGCAGAGTGGAGAGGGTTTGGGGCCTACCTTAAGCTGTTATATCGTGAGATCTGGGATGCGATCTAGACAGTTTATCGACACAAAGGCTCACACAAACAAAAACGTCAGGTTTTTGAACTAGAATAAAATTTAAAATCCTCCCTCTCACATGTAAAGCCTGAAATGGCCAAGCTCCATCTGATATCAGAGATCTGATTGTTCCTTATGTTCCTAACAGAGCACTTTGCTCTCAATCTGCAGGTTTACTAGTGGTTCCTAGAATTTCTAAAAGTAGAATGGAATAAAGATCTTTTAGTTATCAGGCTCCTCTCCTGTGGAACCAACTACCAGTTTTAGTCCTTGAGGCAGACACCCTGTCTACTTTTAAGGCTAGGCTTAAAACTTTCCTTTTTGATAAAGCTTATAGTTAGAGTGGCTCAGGTTATCCTGAGCTATCTCTATAGTTATGCTGCTATAGGCTTAGACTGCTGGAGGACATAGGGACCCTTTTTCATCATTCTGCTTCATTCTCTCTCTGTTCTCCTATTCTGCAGAACCTGTTAGTTCAATCTCTAACATTCTGCTCTCTCTGCTTTTTCTCATCATAGTAGCTTCATCTGGTCTGTTCGTTTTTGGCTCGACTCATCCTGAAGAGAAATATCAGCTTTACACTGTTAGCAACACCTTTGTTTATAGGTGTTAGGGTTTGGCCTGTTTTTCATTGTAGTCCTGTGAATAACTGGATGTGCTCTCTTTTATCCTCTGACATGGGAGCTGGATCAGAGCTAGTCTGCCTGGCTGTTTGTTTCCTGGACGGGGCCGCCTCTGGGCTGATGGACAGTCGCCCTTTTTATCTCTGCGTCTGTCTCCTTGAACCCCAGTCAGCCTCAGCAGGTTGCTGCTCACACTGAGCCTGGTTCTGCTGGAGGTTTCTTCCTGTTGGAAGGAAGTTTGCCTCTCCACTGTTGCTACAAGCATGCAGACCGGATGATCTGGTTGAATTGTAAAGTGCTTTAGATGACATGTTTTGTGAACTGGAGCTATATAAATAAATTAAATTGAATTTAATTGAACTTTGGAAGGAAGCTGTAGTACCTGGAGAGAACAAAATATACAAAGGAAGAACATTAAAACAGAATAGAATAGAATAGAATAGAATAGAATAGAATAGAATAGAATAGAATAGAATAGAATAGAATAGAATAGAATAGAATAGAATAGAATAGAATAGAATAGAATAGAATAGAAAATCCCTTTATTGTCCAACAACGGGGAAATTCTGATGTTTACAGCAGCGGAAAAGTTCTAGAAAAAATGGACCTTAGAAAAATGTATAAGAATATATGTAAATATATGTAAACTCAAAAAGAAAGATTTGAACCCTGGACCTTCCAACAAGTTGGCGATGTCAAAACCTACTCAACCTTGCAGCTCACTCAGGTGATCAAAAAGAATAACCGTGAAGCATCACTGTAACTTCATTGGTACCGGTACCTCTATCCTCCTAATTCTTAGTGAGGCCTTTGCAAGGTGTTCTTGAAAGCAACAGTTGTTACTTTAAAATCTCAAAGTGCCATCAAAGACATGGAAATTACCTTTCTAAGTTACAGCCAAACAAGGTAATAACTTTATAAAACTGATGTTCACAAAGCCTGGCTGCAGGGACTGAGTGCTGCCAGTTGGAGCCCATTTTTCCCATTGCTACAATTCTGCAACACTGATGTGTCTCACAACAGTCCATGTTCCCAGCATTGTTGGCCCACCCTAGATGTTCCAAGTTGAACAAGCTAACATTGGGCCTCTTGACATTGTCTTATAAAGACACCAGATTAATCTCTTGCCTAAAAGGATCTTTTAAGTATTCTCTTGCCCTTGAGGCTTTGTCACAATGTTATGACTATTTTTTTTTATAATTCAAAGTCATATGAAGGAGCACAGATCATGGCTGTTTAGCTCAGGTAACTCCATTAAATTACTTAGATTTCCTTTAAATGTTAAAGGTATTTTTGTTCTATTCTATTGGTTTTGAGGAAATGTGAGTTAACTGATAATATTTCACACTTGTTGATAAAGAGTATTTTAACTACATTTTGCATTTTGTTTAATACACATGATCTATATAAACAAAGTTGGTAAAACAAATCCACAAACAGGCTTGTTCGGGTTTATGTTTCATTTCAGGACCAAAACGAAACCAAAAAGTTCCCTGAGTTTTGATTTACTGGAGTCAGAAGAAGGGGAAAGACCTGAAAGACAAGAAGTGAGCACGTTGCTCTGCACGAGTGCGTTAGCTCATTGTCTTTCACTGAGGATCAAAGCTGGAATGGGCATGTATCACCCAGCATGCATCGTATGTCACATTATTAAATTCTTTGTTCTTAAAAGCAGTGGCCTGCATGAAAAGTTGGCTCACAAACAGGACATGAGATTAATGAGACTATATCTAATGACAGATGTTAGTCTCAATCATAAATCAACTGTCAAAAGCTAAACTCCTATTTTCAACCTGAATCGAAACCATTTGTTTTAGAACAAGAGGTCTTTGTTAGCTGAAGCAAAGATTAGGTTCATAAGAGCACTTGACTAAAGGAATACTTAAATAATCCTTCATACAAATGTCTTGATTTATGCGCCTGAAAACTCTCAGTAAAACATGATGTGTTTGTATATCTCTTGCATTATATATAGAGCACTGCTATCATGACCCCAAAGACTAAGTTTGTTTATGTTTGGTTTTTGTTGTTCTTAAATTGTTGTTTATTCTCTGAGTATTTTGATCAGTTTTTAAACAAACTTGCTTTTTATAAAATTTCTCTTAGCTGGTCTTCCTGCAGATTTTGTGCATTTAAGTAACTACTCTCCCCTGTTTGTTGCAGTGGGGCGAGTTCCTTACCCTGGTTTCCAGCTATTCCTCTCTGGTTTGTCAATGTTTTCAGGCACTCCTTTGCAACACTCCTTAACTCTAAGTTTGCTTTTTTTTTACTTTCAGTCCGTCTGAATCTAATTTTGACTTTCCTGTAAAATTGTTGGCTATTAACCTTTGGAAACCCAGGTTTAAGTCAAACTTTTCAGTAAAACACCCTTTATTTAAAAGAAAATCTGTGTTTCACCGGGCTTTAACTGAACCCTATATAGTTGGGGTTATTTTTAATGCTTTTTATGTTGTCGTCAATCTAAATATTTTCATTTACCTAAGTCAATCTCACCCAGAGCTCAATTTTCAACTAGATACAGAGGCTGTAAATTATTCACATCTGGCTGAAAGTAAAATATTTGAAGTATTTAAAAAGTATTTAAAAAGTTTTATAAAAAGTTTGAAGGAGTATTTGACTATTTGTAATTGAAGTGTAGAAAAAACTCAGATTTAGTGAAAGCTAAAAACAAAAAACATGAAATGTTAAAACAAATTGGCCTACAAAGATCATCAGATATTTTCAGATGTTAATAAAAAATCTCTTCTGATGTTTGGTTTCTCTAGTGGCATTTTCTAATATTGAATATAACTACTATATTACTACTGATTTTTAGACACATACTAGATACATCTGACTGAATAGAAGTGGTTTAATGGCAATGTCAGCTTTAATTTAACCTCCAGAGAAAAATCGATACCTTTAATCAGAATGAGATCTTTGAAAAAAGTGTAACATTATTATTCAGTTGGGAATTGAATTTTTATATTCAGCAACCTGTTGCTTCTATTCACTGTTTATCTTATCTATCCTGAAACTACTACCTTTAGTTTCTTTTTCACTGCAGATATTCAAGTGAAATGAACCATCCCCTTTGTTCAACCATCTGTAACCAGATAAGCTCAAAGGTTTCAGGTTTCTCTTTGCTCTCACACAGACCAACAACAAATCAAGGTTAATCCCTCAAATTACTGTGTGCAAGTACATAAAATTCCTTATAGATTCACAAAGATAAGCGTTACAAGAACAAATTTCTGTCATGACTCCGAAAGAAGGACCCAGTATTGAAGGCAAGACAGACAAGACACTCAAAAGCTATTATTAAAACAATAATAGTGAAGCAGCAGCTAGGGCTTATGAAGCTGGAAACTCTGCTAGAGAGAAACAGAAGTTGGCGACCACGTAAATCTAATGGTGGAAGATTATGAACGTGAGTCACTAACCTGGTTTACCAATTCAGTCCATAGCCAGAGAACGAGGTAGGATCCAGCTAGTGGGTTTCAAACAAAATGCAATGGGCGCCGCCCAGAGTGTCCAGACGCTGCAGCCCCGAGCATCTTTTAAAAACAGGCGGATCTGCATTGTTTAGGGCAGAAACCTCTTGTTTAACAGTTTAGTCCATAGCCAGAGAATGAGGTAGGATCCAACAGGTATGCTGCCAGCAAAATGCGGTGGGCCCAGTCCAGTCTGTCCCAGATGCTGCAGCCCTGGAGGACATGCAGGAGTCAAAAGCTAGGCCAGGGAAACCTATAAGAACACCAACAGGCATTCTCAGAGATTCAGGAGTCTGAAGCCAGGTCAGGCAAACAGATCAGAACAGAAACAGGCAGGCTCAAAGGTCCAGGAGTCCAAAGACAATGAGGGGCAACCTGTTCAGACAGGAACACACAGGCTCAGTGGTTGAGGAGCAGAAGGGTCAGGATCAGGAAATCAGAAACACCAAGGAACTCTATAAACACTCTCATCATTGGCTAGAGAGAACAAGATAACCCACCCCTGATTAAATTGATGGTAGCGCCTTAAATATAGGCATGAACAGGTGGATGAGATGAGAGGTAATGAGAAACTGGGCAGCATTGGACAGGTGAATGGAATGAGTTCTTAAGGCATTCATCAGTGCCAAGATCCTGACAATTTCAAACTCTTCCAGTTTAGTTTTGTCACTTTAAGCTATTCATTAATGTTTTCTAAGGCTGCTGAGTTTACACCAGATCAGAAAATAAGATTGATATAGAACTGCTAGAGACACTCTCACACACAGCTTGAAAAATCTGGCGCAGATGGCCTGCAAACAGGCAGCATAAATAGCAGAAGGAACTGTCATGGTTTTGGTTCTGTTCAAGTTTTATCTGATTCATTGGTCTTATTTCCATTTTTGTGTTCTATTTATTTTTTTATTGTACTTGAGTTGTTAGATATTTATTGTTTTCCCTCTTGTGCCAGTGTCCTTTCCCCTAGCTCCCTTCTTGCCTCTGTTCACACCTGCTCCCAATCTGCTATTGAGCCTGGTATTTGTTTCTCTCTCCTTCTGTTTAGTCACTCTTTGCTGGTTTGTCATCATTTATTTGCCCCCTGTTGTTAGTATTACTGGTTCTCTATTTCTATATATTCTGAGGATTTATGTTTTTAGATTTTTGCTTCTGTTACCCTTTTGTTATTAAACCTTCAAATAACCACCTCAAGCTTTTGTGTCTGCATTTGGGTCCTGTCAAACCTCCACAAGACAGAATGAGCAGCTTAGCAGTAAAAAGAACATAACGATTTATAAAGTGCAGCAGTGATCAAAATGTAAACAGTGGGGGAGAGACATCGTGCAAGAGGCAAATATGTGGAAAGTTCAGTGCAAACAGAGTCTCAATGTATGAATTTTCCACAGTCTTATAACAGCCTGGGAAAAGCTGTTGCAGAATCTGCTGTTCCTTCATCGAATGCTGTAAAGCCTATTCCAAGAGGAAAGCAGGGAGAACAGTCCATGGTGGGGTTTGAGGGGTCACTGATGATGTTTTGCCCCAATGATCCTCTCTGCTGTCATCACTCACATTCTAATAGTCTGAGGCGCTGCAGCCTCCACACCACACAGTAAGACAGCTGGTGAGAACGCTCTCTCTGGTGCTTCTGTAGGAGGTGGTGAGGATGGTTGGGGGCAGTTTGGCTCTCATTGTCCTCTGTAGGATGTACAAGCACAAATTAAAAACAATCCACTATATTTTTTTTAAGTTTGAAGATGTTTCTCTTCCCATCCAGGAAGCTTTTTCATTTCAAATATCAGGAATAGCATTGAGTTTGAGGTTTTATACAGTAGCCCAGTTTCAAAACCAAAACAAGGGCCTGTTGGGCTACTGTATAAAACCTCAAAATCAACGCTGCATTACGGGCTGCTGCCTGGATGCTGTCTGATGTCGAACTTGGACCAGTCTTCTGACTACAGCTTGGATTAACCCTCCTGGATCCATAGATTCCCTGCGTGCTCTGGCTGTTGCAAGACTCTGCTCCTCTTCTCTTCTGGATCTCTGGTACCGCCTCCATAACGAACTCTAGAGTTGCGCTCCTCTGGACTTCAGTCCTTCTTTTGGGCTAGGAATGAACTTTGCCTGAGAATCCAGTGAGCTGACGAGCAACGCAAAACGTTATTTTTCAATAAATGCTTTGAATCTTGCCACTGTCTGTTTCGCCTGAATTCTGTGTCCTGCATTCTGAGCTCATTACATCTTTGCTTCTATGTGCTTATAAGTTTTTTTCTGTTTAAAGGGTGTATTTTCTCTCCACCTTTGCTGCATGCTTGCTCGTTGTGAGGGATTGCTTTACACACAATATAGGTTAATATCTGCCATCGCCATATGCTCATCCAGGAAGAGCGAATCCTGCAAATGCAATGACTCAATGTAATCAGCTGATTTTCCCTAGTTAGCAAACTTTTGACCAATCTAATTGTATTATCCGATTGAATTGTCTCCTTAAAGTGCATTGGGATGATGTATTGTGAAATGGCTCTATATAAATAAACTGAAAAGAATCAAACAAAAGGTGTATAGAAGATGCAAACTGAATTTCCGCAATACTTTCCAAGGCTGGCTTGACTAAAAGGGTTAATGCAGCACAAAGCAGAACAATCCAGTTTTACTGATGCAATGAGGACTTCAACACAGGCAGCAACTGTGTATTGATTAATGTAGGCCATAGTTTATTACATAAGGATTAAATGAATGAGAGAACCCACACTACATCACCTACATGGATACAAAATGACAGGTAATGAATGAACAAAACAAAAGACATTGTATAAACAGGGTGAGGCTGAAAAGCTGAAACAAAGCAAAGGAAACTTTGCTGCACAAAAACAGCAGAAAAAAAGGAGCTCATAGAAGTGAACAGGATCAAAAGACCACAGAATAGGTTTATAATGAGAAATATCTAAAGGAAAACTGTCCAGTGCCCTTTACAAAGTCATACAGCCATGTGTGTAAGCAAAAACAACATCCAAATATGTTGGTAATTCATTCTTAATAAAACCTTATTTCACAAATTAAAGTAATTAAAGCAATACTGCAAAACTTTTGATCCGAGCATGTGATTAGCTTAAAAAAGTATTTAATCATGTTTTTTTTGCAAACTACAGCAATTAGTGTATTAATGCTGTGTGGGCTGCTCTTCTCAAAAACTAAGCTGTGTGATTTTTCAGGGTCGGATCTGCACTAAATGATTCATATGACCCACAATGCAGCTTTATGGCAGATTTAACTTTCCTTAACATCTTAAGACCTAAGGTCTATTTTTAAAAACAATTTGCTTTTAATAAATTAACAGAAACTTGCTAACGGATAATGTGGATGTGAAAATTTGAGAGTAAATATTCTTTGCCTGAATAAATGAGGTTTAAATGCCAGAGAAAGAAACAAAAATAATAAATGGCAACAACTTATTGATGTTGCCAGTCTTTCATCAGCCATGCATAATTCAGCGCCACCCAGTATACTGTGGATTCAAGGCCTACGGAAACAGACACTTTGCATGATATTTGAGTTTTAATCAGTTGATACAAACTTTTGTAGAGTATTAGTTGGAGATTTGAACATATAATTTTTTCAGTCATAGAGCTAGTCAAGCTTAACAAAACCTAACCAAGTTGTTTGGTAACAAAACATATATATAACCCTTAACTAATCAGACATATTTTTGAGTATATTTAAAAAAACATATATATTGATGATACTAAATAATAATTAAAGTGCAGCTTGTAGCCTAATTCAAATTGCCATGAATAAAAGTAAAAGAAGAAAAAAACATTTGTGTATATATGTATGTATGTTTCGTGTGTGTTTATGCTTTATTAAATCAAAGGAGAAAAAAATCCCTGTTGTAAGAGATTTACCATGGAGTTGAGAAAAGGAGGGGGTATCCCATGGATACGCAGTAAATACATGTACACAAACATCAAAAGCAAAACCTATGAAGATTACAGTGTTATTCAGAGCTATATATAGCTGAAGCTGCAGTTTATTATTAGTCATAACTATGTATCCTTGAACATCTGTAGTGTATATGCATGAGCCTCCTCATGCCCATAAGGTTTATAAGGCTTCGTGAACAGAAAGATATACACAATAGCACATTTAAGAGGACCCAGACCCAACCCAGTAGAGACCAGAGCCACAGATATCCAGAGGCATCCCAGAATAAAGGGACACAGAGAGGGCAGAAACAGAGATGGCAGCATCCTCCTGAGATGGGCAGACGGGAGCCCCGGAGCCAGTACCATTATCAGTTACATTTTGTCCTGAAAGGTAAAAAATGTCAACAAACATCCACAACAGAAACAGAACACATGGAATCACAAAGAGACAAGCAATTGTCTTTTTTCCTCTTCTGCACATCTTCATTGTTTCAGTTGAAGCAATTCTCTTGTAGGGAATCATTTCCATCTTCCAGGAATACTCCTCTTCCTCCTTTTTTTATTTTTTGGGTTTTTCAGAAGATAAGAGACAATATAATGCACAACAAAGCAATAGCGAGATTAATTCCCTTGGGAAAACAAAGCACTCCAATCAGAAAGCTCCTCTTCTACCCCTCTCAACAGCCTTTACTTGAGGGGTGTTATGAAATAAAATGTAGGCAGAGAATGACTACTTCAAGGGAAATAGAATAAACAATCTTCACCACCTCTTCGGACAGCTGGCCAGCTGACCAGCATACAGTTTGAAGCTTGTGGTGGCCTGTCTGCAGAATAGCTGGTCTTCAACATATCAGGTAGCCTGCTGATGTGTCAATTAAATCAGAGGGGATTATTATGCCCCTTTCTTTCTGTAAAAGAAACTCAGGCCTCCTGTGACCCGGATGCTTCCTTTGATCCTGGAAAATCCTGCGGTGGGACGTCTGGAGGAGGTGGGACTTTCCTGCAGTGTGATGTGTGGATCCAGAAAACGCGTTGCTTCACTTTAACTGCAGTGTGGGTGACCAGCAGCACCTGGAAAGGGCCAAGCCAACGTTTGGAATGCCAGCCCTTCCTTCGGAAATCCCTCACGACAACCCAATCCCCTGGAATGAAGGAATGGAGGAACCCTGGTGCCCCGGATGGAAAGGTCGCCTTCTCTGTCTGTGAAACTTTAGAAAGGACAGCGGAGAGATTTCGACAATAAGCTAACATGCTATCATCCCACAAGGAGGTGGAGGGTAAAGGCCTTGGCATAGATCCAAGACCCATGTTTGGAGGCCTACCAAACAACACCTCGAAGGGACTAAGGTTAACCTTTGCCCTTTGTCTCATACTCATGTAGGTGAGGACAATTTGCAGGACTTTTGTCCAAGGCAGGCCAGTCTCCTCACAGCATTTAGCCAGTTTTAGTTTCAGGGTGTCATTTTCCCGCTCCACTGCACCACCACTCTGTGGTTGATAAGCACAGTGGGTGCGTAGGTCAAACCCCAAAAACTTACTGACTTCAGCCAAGGCTTTGTTCACAAAATGTGTACCATTGTCACTGGAAATTTTCCAAGGAATTCCCCTTCGAGGAATTATTTCTGTTAAAAGAGCTTTAGTTACAGCATGGCTGTCTGCAGCTTAGAAGGAAAAGCTTCAATCAATTTACTAAACATGTCAGCCACAACTAGGAAATACTTTTTGCCCTCAGATGGAGACAGTTCAATTAAATCCATCATTAAATGACTGAAAGGTTCACTGGGAGGCAGATGACCAGCTGGAGTCAGCGGTGTTGCTCTCCCTGCATTAAGAGTAGCACAGATCATGCAGCCCTGGCAAAATCTCTTAGCATAAGAGATCAAGCCTTTAGTAAACCATTGTGAGGTTAAAGCAGCAATCATGCCCGAATGTGAACAATGATCCAAGCCAAGTGTTAATTTTGCTAAATGTGGGAAGAAATTTTTAGGAAGGCATGGTTTCTCATTTGGACCAAGCCAAATACCATCCTTATCACGTTTTGCACCTGCAGAAGTCCAAACACGCTTCTCATCAGCTATAGCAAAGCTCTGTAGAGTTACAAGGTCATGTAGAGGAGGAGGGAGAGATGTGTGTGTGTTAGTGGACTTATGCACTGTCAAGAGAGGAGACACAGAAGCTGCAAGCTTTGCGGCAGCATCTGCCATGTTATTTCCACGAGACACAATGTCTTTGGAAGAAGACTGTGCGTTACATTTACACACAGAAATAGCCTTAGGTAAAAGAAGGGCATCCAAAAGGTCAGAAACTTGTTTGGCATTCAAAATGGGTT
Source organism: Cyprinodon tularosa (assembly GCF_016077235.1). Classification (NCBI taxonomy): domain Eukaryota; kingdom Metazoa; phylum Chordata; class Actinopteri; order Cyprinodontiformes; family Cyprinodontidae; genus Cyprinodon; species Cyprinodon tularosa. The sequence goes on along the minus strand of NW_024039039.1, from coordinate 640,568 downwards.
TCCCATCTGTTTTCAAGAATGAACGATGTTTCCAAAGAGATGCAAAATCAAAAACCACGGCAAAAGCATATCTGGAGTCAGTATAAATAGTCACAGTTTTTCCCTTAGCCAGTTTTAGAGGCTTCTATCAAAGCAACAAGTTCAGCAGTTTGGGCCGCGTATGTTTTTGGCAAAGATCCAGAAACAAGAGTTTCATGAAGAGAACAGACAGCGAACCCCACCTGGTTTACATCAGTTTTAGGGTTGCGAGAAGCAGAACCATCAACAAACAGCAACAGTTCTGGATTCCAACGGCAAATCATCCAGCACAGCTACACAACTGTGAGCTTCTCCATCCTCCTCAGTAGTAACAAGGGTGGCTGGGTTTAACACAGTGCACCTTTTCACTGTGACATTCGGCATGTCAAGTAAAACAGAAGTTTATCTCAGCCAACGAGCCACAGGCAAATGACTAGATCTTTGTTCTAAAAGAATAATAGCGACAGAATGTGGCACCAGGACTGTGAGTTCAGCATAACCCACAATGTCACGTGAAGTTAAGACTGCTTTCTCTGCTGCTGCTAAGTAAGCCACAGGTCTGAGCTTCCCTCCATGATCTTGGAGAAGAACATAAGTCATGCATCCGTTCTTTTCATCAACAGCCTGAACAAAAGGCTTATTCGGGTCTGGAAGGCCTAAAGTTGGAGCCTGCTGCAAAGCTAATTTTAGCTGAGTAAAGGCTGTTTCTGCTTCAGGAGTCCACATGATTTTATCATTGGACTGAAGGCCTTTTCCATGTATAATAGCTTCTAACGGGGCTTCCATATAGGAGTCGTTTGGAATGAAATTCCTGCAATAAGAAGTCATGCCTAAAAAAGACATGAGCTGTTTTTTGGTAACAGGTTTTGGGATAGCCTAGTCAATCCGCATGCTGGTGCGGGGGTTGGAATCTCTTCGGACAATCAAACCTCCAGTGTCCCCTTTCGCCGCAGTTATAACAGAGGTCTGCATCATGCTCAGATTGGCTGTATCTGTTTGGGCCTCCTCTTCCTCTTCCACGACCTCTTCTACGTTGCAATGGCTGCTTGATGCAATTCTTTCTCAGCCTTGTTTTTTCTTTCTTTTTTTCTTCCTCTGTCATCAGCTGAGCATTTCTAGCATGCCTGCGAACAACACTGAGGCGCGCTTGCTCAGCCCATCCAACATACACAACTTTAACTTGTTGTGCAACATGTGGCAACACTCCTTTAATAATCGCATCACATACAATCATCTCCCACAGTCCAGGCTCATCACCTAGAACTTCAGGTCTAGGATTTCCACTGTATCTTGTAACATGATCTATAACCCTCTCGATGAAGTCGTCTGTAGTTTCACCAGACAGTTGCTTCACTGTTAAAAAAGTAAATGGCAATTGTTGTTCTAACACACAATTGTATTGTAATCCGACTCAGAAATATAAATTTGACATCTAACAAATAAATACACGTTTGCCCAACTCAAATTCTCAGAAGTTGGTTTAACAAGGAGTTTTAAATCGCCTATACAAGATTTTTTGAGTTCCCTCAACTGTAAACTCATGGGCATGCGCACTGCTTATGTTCATGGACACGCCCACTACGGTACGGGGTTTCCTATCCCTTTCTTCAAGGGCACAGCCTTTTTCCCTCGTGTTTGAGAAGATTGGCGGACATTGTGATTTTATGCATCTGGAGAACCACGGAGGAACGACCCTGGGACCTTACCAGTTTTCCCGGTGAGTGCTGCAAAGTACAGACAGTTAGCGGTTAGCTCCGTGAGTTAGCATTCCCTTGTGGTGTATTGCCACCGAGTTGAAGCATGAGTTCACATGTTTTTCACGTTCTGATGAAAGGAAAAGCAGCGCACGTGCACGTGTATAATGCGCGTGTGCGCGTGTGTGTTTATGCCGCGCATGTGCAGGTGAGTGTTTATGCATAGAGAAAAGAGTGTGCCTGTTATTTTCATTGTACAAATGAAAAGAGACATTAAGTTGAGTGTAATAACTTATTAAATTTCTAAATTGTTTTATGTAGTGCAGTGTTGTTGCACTCAGGCACAGAATATTACAAGACTACATTATTTTACTTTCTTAATCCGATGTGGGTATTTACTGTTATTTACATTATTTACATGTGGATTTTTTGCTTTCATGATTTTATTTGCTTTACAAGAAAAACAGTGACATAACCCTGTAATGCAGCAGTTAATTCGTAATGAGTTAGAAAAGTTACATTACACACTGAAATTTATCATACTTGGAGAGATATAAACTGTACAGTTAAGAACAAGAAGTGAATGGATTTAACTAAGCCCTGTTGTGCTATGCAGGCTGGGTTTTTTGGATACCCTGGATTCTGGATTCTCTCCTTAAATGGAGATGGCGAGCCAACCGTGTGAACATCTGGATTTGGATTGAAGAGAAGGATTTGGACTGAAGAGGACTTTCTTTTTTTGCATTCATCGTCCTGTCGGAGTGGTAGGACTAAAAAGAAAAACTCAGAGATAAAAAGGGAAAACCTTTTTCTTTTTCCGTTGGGAAACAAGACATTTTATTTCATTTTATTTTTTTTAAAAGGGTGCACCCAATTTAAAGAGACTACAATTGAAAAAAACAAACTGAAGGCCGTCCAAATTTGTAAAACTGTTATTTTTTCATATGTTAATACACTTACTTCACAAAAAATTACCTGTGTGTTTTCCTCTTACTAAAATGGTGTCTTACTGTTTTTTCCCTCATCATCACTCTTACGAATCTAGAACATTCTGGTCCAGTGTCATGTTACTTTGATCTGTGCAGTTAAGATTATGTTGTTGAACATGGTTTTATACTGTATCTATGCAATGTTTGGCTTGAAGCAATAAAAATGTTGTATTAACATAATTTTTTGTGTGTTGAATGATTGGTAGTGAAGACGATTGGTAGGACTAAAAAAACTGAGTTGATAGAACTCAACTTGCAGATAACACTACAAAATCTGAGTTTGTAGAACTCAAAATCTATATGTCAAACTCATAAAACAAAGTTGATAGAACTCAGAACTTAAAGGTGAAACTCAAAAACCTAAGTTGGTAGAACTCAAAATTTCTATGTAACACTCCAAAAACCTAAGTTGGCAGAACTCAAAAATCTTTGTAAACTCAACCACAGTGAATTTAAGTAAGGAAAACTCAAAAAACCAAATGCATCACGTTGCCTAGAAAATGTAAGTTCTGTCAACCTCTATTTTTTTTTCAGTGTTGCAGGTGTAGATATTTGTCATGTTGACCTTTGTGGGAAACGCTTTTTTAATCTCACATGTCAGTCCATTGATAGCAGTTTTGTAGGCATCATTACTGTTGTTTCCCCAGTCCACATGTTGTACATGCAGGTCGGCTGCAGGCAGTTTGCTGTGAATTTTAGCCAGGTCTGAGGCGGTTAGTTTACGTGCGAGAATCCTGCGGATTTCTGCTCCAGTGGGACAGAGTTATTCGGTGAACTCCTTAAAAGCAACGGCAAATCTTTCCCCAGACAAAGTTGGGTCTGGTAGACGTTTTGCATTTTCCTCAATGTCCTGAGCTGTCCATGGTCTGAAAACCATGTTGACTTGGTCCGACCACTTCCACCATGGGTGCCGTATAGTGGATCTTATGTTTAGCCTTTCTTGGTAAAGGGTATTTAGGCTCAGCTTCTGTGGTGCTGGGCGGTGAGGCTGGTTGCGATGCTGCAGCTTCCTGTTTGGGCCCCTGTGGCAAGACTTCAAACACCCTGGGAATTGTGGCAACTCCTGAGGCTTCTGCAGTACTGCTGTATGGTCCTGGATAAGCTTGCGGTTGGGCGAGGGGAACAAAGGGGCAGATGTCCACATCATCCACCATGGCTGCCAGGGCTTGCAAATCAGCATATAAAGGAACAGAAGAAACAGAAGGATTAGTATTTGATTTTGGGTCATATGGTGGAGGATGTTTGGGTGTATGTGTGTGTGATTCAGCATGTTTTACAGAGGTATCAGAGACAGAGCAGTTTTCACTTCTCCCACACACCTCCTTGCTCTCGGTCAGTCCCCCTCCTGCCCCCGGTAACTCCTTACTCTGCTGTTTTCACAAGCGTCTCTCTCCTTCATTCATTCTCTTGCCTCACTTTCTTTTAAGCCTCTAACTTCTCCTCATATTGGTTTATTTTATCTTCAACCTTTTTTGGTATTGCAACATTAAAAGAACCTACTTGAGGAAAATCTGTAAACGTTATCCAATCATTAATGCATACAATGCTTTCAGACCCATATTTTCTTTGCATAAAGTCAAAAATTTCTCCTTGGGCAGTTGACAATTCCCTGGAACCTTGCCTTTGTTCTACTGCTCTAGAACTGCATTTCTGTCCCATTTTCTACAGGTAATTTAACTCTGCCCGCACAACATGGGTGCTGGGAGAGGGTATCAGCATTAACATCCTTAGCTCCAACCCAATGGACAACTACTAAATTGTAGTTGGAGAGTAGAGTGGTCAGTTCTTAAAGTGAAAGGCAGGCCACACAGGTAATACTTGACTTAGAGACTTACACTTATGCAACTTGTATTGTCATTTTGTATAGAGTGTATACAAAAGGAAATTTTGTTTGGTACAGCTTTCATGACATTTCCATTTCTTAAAGTGCATCAGTAATCAATTGAACAGTGTGGGGGAAAAAACATGGTGCAAAAAAACACATTGATATGGAGGTTTAGAGAATTAAATATATAAGGTGCAATTTTGCATTGTTTTAGTTTGGTGTATCAGTGTGATGCAGAGTCTGAGACATGATTTACAGTTTTCTCAATAGTTCAGCTGTCTGATGGCGGTGGGGTAGAAGCTGTTTTAGACCTGCATGGAATACTGTGAAGCCTCTTTCCAGAGGGCAGCAGGGAGAACAGTCCATGGTGGGGATGTGAGGGGTCATTGATAATGATCTGGTGCAGGGAAAAGTATCAGCGCCAGAAACTCTCGCCTGGTCACACAGTAATGCCTTTCTGCCTTGTTAAAAGCCCTGCTGAAGTATCCCACCACTCTCTCCCCATCTGGACCCACCTGTGAAAGGAAAACCTACATCCCCACCCCACTTGCTCAAGAATGAAGGTGAGAGTGTGATCAGCCAGTTCAAGTACTGAAGCCCCATTCAAAGCCTGCCACACACAGTCAAATGTCCCCTGGTACTGCTCAGTCCACATATAGTCTAGGTTCTTCCAGAGGAGTTGATAGGGGGACTGCTATAGACGAACCCCCACATGAACCTTCGATAATAAGAGACTATCCCCAGGAAACTCTTTAGATCGCTCTGTGTAGTGGGTGTGGGCCACTCTGCCACATCTTCACTTTCTCATTCATGCTGCTGATGCCCTCCCTCTCATCCTGTTGACCCAGAAACGTCATCTATATTATTTATCTGGGTGGAGCTTCAGGCCTGTGAATCTAATTCTCTCCAGAATCCGATAAAGAGAGCCCAAGGGTGGTGCAAAAGAGGTGCAATGGACCAGCATGTAATCCAGATATACCAGACACCCTTGGTGGGGGAAGCCAGCCAACACCTGGTCCATCAGCCTGGAAAAGGTAGCTGGTGTATTGCACCGAATGAGAGGACTTTTAACTGTCAGAGTCCCTGGCACTTTTTGTTAGGGGGCCTCATAATAGTCACTGCTGAGGTCCAGGAATGAAAACCAGCTGGAACCAGGCACCAGGTCCAGCGAATCATCCGCCCAAAGCAAAGTGTTGAGATACTGAAGGACATTTATCAATATTCTTGCTAATGAAGGGGAGATTTCAGATAGGCCTGTAGTTCTGCAGTAGTTTATCCAAGTTGTTCTTTTTTCAACAACAATCTGATAACTGCTGTTTGTAGGCCTTGGGTAAAAAAAAGGGGGACCCATTTATTACTTGAGATAAATCAGACAATATGTCAGATAAAACATTAAAGAAAGTTGTGGCTAAAGCATAAAGACAGTCAGAAGAACTTGGTGGAAGATTTCTTTGTTGGTGAAATTGAGACATTTTGTCTGAATCAGTTCACAGGGGAGTTGTCTCATGCTCAAGAACAAACAAGCCAAAGTGAAACTATTTGAATGCTGCTGCTTAGCAATTGTATATCTTACCACAGAACAATAACATAATCCAGTATGGAGGAGTTTCACTTTTCATTTCTTTGTTGGGTTTTTTTAAGTTAAGATTATGTTAAAACTTTCCACCACGCAATGCTGGTGGTTTGTCCACCCTCTCTCCATATTCACATGGTGGATTGAACCGAGCTCTGGGAGATGACATGTTGTGAATTGGCACTATATAGATAATCTGAAATTAACTAAATGTCCTAGTGGGCTTTAAAGATCGGACCCACATGCAGAGAATCACTCAGAGACCAAGGGTAAAAGTTTAACAGGTTTATTGTAGGTTAGCAAACACTGATGGAGATTGAAAACTCAGTGGGGAAACAATGCTGGAACTCAGCAGACTGCTGAACCGGAACCAGAAACTTTGAAGGGGAGATCCCAGTGATCAGTTTAGGTACATTGGGAGAATAGATTGAGGCTTGAATATTGCTGGAGAGGCACTCACTTTTGGGGGGGGCTCTTGGTTTATCCTTGGATCCAGTTTGTGGGTGTCACGTTTTGGTTGTGGTTTTGAAGACCCAAATGCAGAGAGGCTGAGGTGATTTCTTGTAGTTTTAATGCAAACACAAATAATAGAGGCAAAATCCAAAAATCCAACTAAAAATGTAACACAGACCACAACCATGAAGACATCAGGGGAAAACACGCACAAGGAGCCAGGGAGAGACGAGGTGAGAAGACGACAGCGACGACAGGACGAGCAACAACAAGGAACCAACAAGGAGTGACAGCAGAGGGAGAGAATATATAGCTGACTGAGACAAAGGCACGGCTAACAAGCAGATGAGGAACAGGTGTGAGAGGAGACAACGAGGGAGCCAAGGGGAAAGGAACACACACACACAAGAGGGCAACAGAGGACAAAAGAAAAACCTGAGAACTAACATAAATCTAGAAACTACAACAAAACAGGAATTATATCAATTAAACTAGGAAACATGTAGCAAAGTAAAGCACAACACAACCAAAACCATGACAGTGAGGGTTTCACCCAGAGAAGAGGAAACCCGTTGGAGAGCGGACAGGCAGACATACTGTCAGGTTTATTAAATGATGATTATAAAATTAATGTGTGCTTATTAAACATTTGTGCAAGGGGATGCTGCACTGTGTCTTGTGATTCAGTCAGGAGACCATCCTGCCTTGTCATTCTGATGGAGCATCTTGTCTTTATGAACTGATTAATTGTTCTGTCAGAACAAATACTGTTTTGTAACCATGTGTTATGTTCTGTTAATAAAAGACGGCTGCAGGAGAGGATTGGGAGAAAGAAAGCTTGAAGTTGGGTTGGGCTTTTTCTTTCCGCTCCTGCAGAAGTTACTTGAATCTCTTTCCTGTGTAGACTCAATTTCTATTTTTTTTTACAAACCTACATTTTCTAAATCTTACATTTTTGGTGCCGAAACCCGGGAGTCAAGATCCAAATGTCCAGGACCGTGTGGGACCAAGGCCAAGAAACTGTCAACAGCCGTCCTCCCTTTGCCGGACGGGGCCAGTTTGGTCCAGGGCATCTTGGTGACGACTCCAGAGGAACTGATTATACACAGCAAAGGGTAGGCCAAAATCTTTTGATCAAAAGTTGGTCTAAGAGCATTTAAGTAACAGCTGTAATCGTAAGAATATTTGACGAGACCAAGTCTTGTTGACAGATGTGACATCTGGGTATTCTGTGCGTTAGAGTTTGGGACTCTGTGTTGTTCTCGAGATAGTAAGGTTTGCAGCTGCCGCAGCAGGGATATTTGACTAAACCAAATTTTGTTGACAGATGTGACATCTGGATATCTGGTGCGTGCGAGGGCCTGGAGTTTGAGACTCCAAAGTGTACACATTATGATAAGTGTTTTGATATGACAGAAATTTTCACAGGCTGTCACCCCAGTTTATGCAGATTAAGTACGTGTACAGTACAGAAGCTGGGGACTCAGTAGCGTTGGTCTTTCTCAGCCCCCAATTACACCCCTTACTCCAGCAAGAATGGGGAATGGCCGCACATGTTTCACTGTCCAGGAAATCAGGGAGACAGTGGCAGGAACTAGGTTATGTGGCAGAATCAGCTGGCAGAATATTGGAAGAAAACTGGGTAAATGATTGTGTTTTTTTTTTTACCAAAATGGGGCCTGGTGTGGAGAAAGAAATTAAACTGGACCACTTTGGTTCTCCCACAGAAGCATTTGACAGAATGATTAATATTAGCTGTGGACTATGAGTCTCTTTCTGTTCCAGCTAGCGTGTGGTCCACAGGAAAAACAGATGTAGGTTTACTTACAACTGCTAAACCTGTAGTAGTACAAGCAAAAACCTCCTATCGCCCCAGGGTTAAACAATATCCTTTAAAGCCTGATGCAGAGGCAGGAATTAAACCTGTAATTGATGACATGTTGAAAGTTGGAATTTTGATTGAAGATCAGACTTGTGAATGTAACACACCCATATTTCCTGTTAAGAAACCTGGTACAGACAGTTGGAGGCTGGTCCATGATTTAAGAGAAGTTAATAAAGCTGTTAAGACTAGGGCTCCCTGTGTTCCTGATCCTCACGCTCTTTTAAATTCACTGAACCCAGAAGTTATTTTTCTGTAATGGATCTTAGTAATGCCTTCTTTTCTATACCTCTCGATCCAGATTCAAGGCATTGGTTTGGTTTCACTTTTAAAAATGAAAAATATACATACAACAGATTGTCTCAAGGGTATGCAGATAGCCCCACTATTTTCTCGCAGGAGATAAGTGCACGTTTAGCAGAACATCAACACCTAGAAACCACACAGATACTGGTGTATGTGGATGACATTCTGGTTGCGAGCCCTACAGCAAAAGAGAACATAAAACAGACCCTGAGGCTGCTGACTTATCTAGCAGCAACAGGAAGTAAAGTTTCAACAAACAAGCTGCAGCTGTGCAAAAAGGAAGTTATCTTTTTGGGCCATAGCATTTCTTAGCAGGGGAAATCACAGCGGACAGGAAAAAGGGAGTGTTAGACGATCCACAGCCCAAAACTAAAAAGCAAATGATGACTTTTCTAGGCTTGTGTAATTACTGTAGAACATGGATTCCCAATTATGCTGAGGTTACTCAGCCACTGCTTGATCTCATTTACACAAATGATATGGCGATGACAGATATAATAACGTGGACTCCAACTGCAGAGTCAGCTTTTTTACAGCTAAAAGACCTGATCGCAAACTCTTCTGTAGTGGCACTACCTGACTATTCTAAACCATTTATCCAAACAGTGGATTGCAGGGGACAGTTCATGACCTCCCTGCTAATACAGAAACAAAGAGGAAAAATGAGGCCAGTGGCATTTTATTCAAAAAGATTAGATCCGGTTGCAGCTGCCCTCCCTCACCGTGTAAGATCAGTTTGTGCTGCTGCTCTAGCCATACAAAGTTCATCTGAGATTGCTTTGTATCATCCACTGACCTTGTTAATACCTCATGCAGTGGAACTGTTAGTCACAAGAGCCAAAATGACCTTTATGTCTCCAGCCAGACATCTAAACATTATAACCACTTTGCTGTCTCAGCCTCACCTCACCCTGCAGCGGTGTACTTTACTCCATCCAGACAGTGTCTTGCCCACGACCAAAATCTAATAAATTAGCAAAGATTCCCAAAGGAGTAAATCATGATAATCTAATTAAAATCAAAATAACTCAAATTGGGGAAAAAGTTAAAACAATTAAATGCGGTCTGTTTAACATAAGATCGCTTTCCTCTAAAAGTCTACTAGTTAATGACTTGATTTGTGATAATCACATTGACTTGTTTTGCCTTACAGAAACCTGGCTGCAGCAAGAGGATTATGTGAGCATAAATGAGGCAACTCCTTCAAGCTATTTAAATTTTCACATCCCCAGAAGTTCTGGGCGAGGAGGAGGAGTAGCAACAATCTTCCAGTCTGACTTACTGATTACTCCCAAAACAGTTAATACCTACAACTCTTTTGAACATTTAACCCTTAATTTCCCTGATCCAAATTTCAAGGCAAGAAAACCTCTTCTTTTTGTAACTTTGTATCGTCCACCAGGTCCTTACTCTGAATTTTTAGATGAGTTTTCAGAGTTCCTTTCTGATTTGGTATTAAATACTGACAGGGTCATCATAGTGGGAGATTTTAACATCCATGCTGACATTGAAGGCGATAGCTTAAGAGCAGCCTTTAATGCTATCTTAGACACTATTGGCTTTGTTCAAAATGTGAATAGTCCCACGCATTCTCATCTTCATACTTTGGATCTTGTGCTGACATACGGCATAGAATGTGAAGAAATAACAGTATTTCCTCACAACCCTGTCCTCTCTGACCACTTTCTAATAACCTTCAGGATTACTTTAACAGAGTTCTCCTCCCCCAAAAGAAGGTTCAATTTTAGTAGATCTTTATCAGATAGTGCAGTTATAAATTTTAAAGAATCTGCTTCACTTTCTCTCTCCTCTGTGTCACTGAGCAGTGCTGCAGAGTGCAAAAGTTTAGCTTATTCCCCTTCACAGGTTGATGATTTTGTTGATGGGGTTGCTAGTTCTCTGCGTATTGCCTTAGACAACGCAGCTCCTTTGAAAATGAAAACCGTTAAAAATAGAAAGCTTGCTCCTTGGTTTAATGCAGAGCTGCGTACTTTGAAGCAAAATGCTAGGAAACTGGAGAGAAAATATCGCTCCACAGGCCTGCGAGAGTCCTTCCTAGTCTGGAAAAATGGTTTACTGCTGTATAAGAGGACCCTTTGTAAAGCAAGAGCAGCATACTTCTCCTCATTAATAGAGGAGAATAAGAATAATCCTAGATTTCTTTTTAATACAGTTGCCAAACTCACCCAGAGCCATAGCTCTGTTGAACCGTCCATTCCACCTGCTCTTAGCAGCAATGACTTTATGGGATTCTTTATAAATAAGATTGATCTTATTAAAAATAAGATCATAAGCACTCCTCTATCCGCGATTGTACCTGAGGTAGTCATGGAATCTGAACTGGGTTTAGACTGCTTTGATCCAGTTGAACTCTCTGAATTAGCAAAATTATTGTCTTCATCTAAGCCTTCAACTTGTATGTTAGATCCAGTTCCAACCAGGTTATTTAAGGAGGTATTCCCTTTGATCTCCTCCTCCATTTTAGATGTGATTAATCTATCTCTGTTACAGGGATATGTACCTAAAGCTTTTAAGGTTGCTGTAATTAAACCTCTGCTTAAGAAACCGTCTCTTGACCCAGATGACTTGGTCAATTATAGACCTATATCCAATCTTCCTTTCTTATCCAAAATTCTTGAGAAAGTAGTTGCCAAACAAGTTTGCGATCACTTCCACCATAATGAACTTTTTGAAGAGTTTCAGTCTGGCTTTAGAGCTCATCATAGCACTGAAACAGCTCTGGTGAAAGTCACTAATGATATTCTCATGGCCTCAGATAATGGACTTGTATCTGTGCTCGTCCTGTTGGATCTTAGTGCTGCATTTGATACAGTTGACCATAATATTCTTTTAGAAAGACTTGAATATTTTGTTGGAATTAAAGGAACAGCACTAGACTGGTTTAAATCTTATCTATCTGATCGAATTCAGTTTGTTCATGTTAATGATAGATCTTCAACACGCTCAAAGGTTACCTGTGGAGTACCACAGGGATCAGTGCTAGGACCAATTCTCTTTACTTTATACATGCTCCCAATTGGTAGAATTATTAGACAGCATGGATTAATTTCCACTGTTATGCTGATGATACCCAGCTATATCTGTCTATAAATCCAGATGAAGCTAACCCATTACATAGATTACAGGCATGTCTTGAAGACATAAAAACCTGGATGACTCTTAACTTTCTGCTTCTGAATGCAGACAAAACAGAAGTTATAGTCTTTGGACCAGAGTCTCTGAAAAAGAAACTGATTAGCCAGTCACTTCATTTGGATGGGATTAAACTGATTTCAGATAATAAAGTAAAAAATCTTGGTGTTGTTTTTGATCAGGACCTGTCATTTAGGTCCCATATCAAGGAGGTTTCTAGAATTTCCTTCTTTCATCTGAGGAACATTGCAAAAATTAGAAATATCCTGTCCAGGGGTGATGCTGAGAAACTAGTCCATGCATTTGTTACTTCAAGGCTGGACTATTGTAATTCTTTACTATCAGGAAGTCCACAAACTGTAGTTAAAAGCCTTCAGCTGATCCAAAATGCTGCAGCCAGAGTTCTAATGAAAATTAAAAAGAGAGATCATATCTCGCCTATCCTGGCTTCTCTTCATTGGCTTCCTGTTAAATCAAGAATAGAATTTAAAATCCTCCTTCTCACATATAAAGCCTTAAATGGCCAAGCTCCATCTTATATCAGAGATCTGATTGTTCCTTATGTTCCTAACAGAGCACTTCGCTCTCAATCTGCAGGTTTACTAGTGGTTCCTAGAATTTCTAAAAGTAGAATGGGAGGCAGATCTTTTAGTTATCAGGCTCCTCTCCTGTGGAACCAACTACCAGTTTTAGTCCGTGAGGCAGACACCCTGTCTACTTTTAAGGCTAGGCTTAAAACTTTCCTTTTTGATAAAGCTTATAGTTAGAGTGGCTCAGGTTATCCTGAGCTATCTCTATAGTTATGCTGCTATAGGCTTAGACTTTTGGAGGACATAGGGACCCCCATTTCATCATTCTGCTTCATTCTCTCTCTGTTCTCCTATTCTGCAGAATCTGTTAGTTCAATCTCTAACCTTCTGCTCTCTCTGCTTTTCCTCAGAGTAGCTTTGCCTCGTCTGTTCCTGTTTGGCTGTGACGTCATCCTGGAAAGAAACATCAGCTGTGCTGCTTCTATCAACACCCTTGTTTATAGATGTTGGAGATCGGCCTGTTTTCCAGTGTGGTCCTGTTTCTCTGACCGTGACTGAGTGGATGTGCTTTCTTCGTCCTCTGGCATGGGAGCTGCCTTGGAGCTCGTCTGCCTGGCTGTGTGTTTCCTGGACGGGGCCGCCTTTTACAGCTGCTTTTTGTATCTCTGCTTCTGTCTCCTTGAACCCCAGTCGGCCTCGGCAGATGGCCGCTCACACTGAGCCTGGTTCTGCTGGAGGTTTCTTCCTGTTAAAAGGGAGTTTTTCCTCTCCACTGTCGCTACAAGCATGCTTAGTGTGGGGGATTGTATTTGAGTCAATGAGTCAATGCAATCAACTGGTTTTCCTTAGATAGAAAACTTTGTATCAATTTGATCTGGTTGAACTGTAAAGTGCCTTGAGATGACATGTGTTGTGAATTTGGCGCTATATAAATAAACTGAATTGAATTGAATTGAATTGTAACTCTTTGAATCCCTCAACCTTGCTGCCCACACCAGAAGATGGTGACACACCACTGTGTGGAAAGAACAACTATGTTTTGCAAACCGTGTCCAGATTTAAAAGATGAACCGCAGGAGGGTTATAAAATTTTGTATATGGATGGATCAGCTTCCAGATCAGAAGAAGGAAAGAACTTAGTTGGTTTTGCAATTGTAGATTATCAAAAAACCCTTTACAGTGCTGCCTTAAAATCATCATATTCAGCGCAAGCTGCAGAGATTGTTGCACTAACAAAAGTATGTGAAATGTCAACAGACCAAGATGTAAATATTTTCACGGACAGTCAGTATGTTTTTTCCACAGTTCATAATTTTGCTGCACAGTGGGAGCGTTGGGGCATGGTGACCAGTACAGGGAGAAAGGTTGAGCATGCAGACTTATTAACAGCCCTGTTAAAAGCTGTGTTGTTGCCACGGGCCATAGCTATATGCAAATGTACAGCACATACCAATGGTCAAGATGTAGTAAACAAAAGAAACAATAGAAGGAGGCAGCGAAGGAGGCAGCCAGAGCACAAATCTTTCTGACTAATGCAGATGTGTCAAACGACAGCACAATAATTCCTACAGAAATTCTTATAGATATGCAGAAAAACGCTCCAGCACCTGAAAAAGAAAAATGGAAAAGAGAAGGAGTGGTTACAAAGTCTGATGGCTTAATTATGATAAAGGATAAACCAGTTTTACCACAAAGCCTGTTTAGAACAGTAGGGGTGATTAGTCATGGTCAAGGCCATGTCTCAACAGGGGGGATGATAAGTATAGTACAACAAGTATTTTATCCAACTGCAGGATTAAATAACTACTAATTTTTGCAGAGCATGTCTCACATGTTGCAGAGCATGTCTCACATGTTGCGAAGAACATGTTATCTGCCCAGAGCTCCTTTTGTTTCCCTACAGGAAGGCCTGAAGCCTGGAGATCGAGTGCTGATTAAAATCATCAAAAGGAAAAATTGGGCAGCTCCTAGGTGGGAAGGACCCTACATTGTGCAATTAGCAACTCCAACTGGTGTGAAGATCCAGGAGAGAGACACTTGGATCCACCAGAGTCATTGTAAGCTGATTAAAGACTTTCCCCAACAGGAAGCCCAGTTACCTTCGCAGGGACCCCACGACTAAGGTAGGGATCTGTGGTGAAGCCCAGCTACAAAGGGGTTAAGCAATTTAGAGCTTTTCGTCTCAACGCTGGTGAAGAAACCAACCTAACCCAATCCTTTAGAGTCCTGGTTAGTGGGTGCTTGCTTGGAGGGACTGGTGAAGATGGGAAAACTAAAGTGGTGACCATTGGACTGGTGCTCTTAGGGACTCAAACTGACCGCCTGAAACAAAGGAAAACCAGAATGGTTTTTGATGGATCCACAGCAAGTCATCCCTACAGTGCCTATTTGTGGTGGCAGCATGCCAAACGTGTTGCTGAAGGTTTGAATAAAACAGACTGTTATGTTTGTACTCATACAGACCGCTCTGGATGAGTTGAAGATCTAAAGAGGTATGTTGTCCATCATAACTCCGGTGCAAGTCCAGCACCATGGACAAGTTGGTTCACCATGGGATCATGGTGGCAGGTGCTGATGAAGATAGCTTTACCATTTGTAGGATTGTTTTTCATATTTTTCCTTTTTATTTGTTGCTTACTACCATGTCTCCAGTCAATGATTCAGAGAATGATAGGATCCACTCTAATCCAGTATTCAGCTGTAACTCATGTTCCACTCTGCCAAGATGCTGATAAAGATACTGATGATTTGCAACTGTGTAATATGTTACAGGGATAATGACAGCTTCCTCGGGGAGGATCGGGGAGGAATTTTCCTCTATTGGAGATGTTTTGCCTACTCAAGGGTCAGATTTTTTAAGCTTTTTACATTCTTGATAAATCTTACATTTTTGCTTAAGTTTTACATTTTAATCCTTTTCATATTTTTGTTTTTTGCATATTGATCTGTGATTACTGAATTCCCTATCTGCCATGCATTTATGATGTGTGTAGTAACAATCTTTTTAGAAGTTCTACATGCTGATGTTAATATGCACAACAGGAGGGAAATGTCAGGTTTATTCAATGATGATTATAAAATTAATGTGTGCTTATTAAACATTTGTGCAAGGGGATGCTGCACTGTGTCTTGTGATTCAGTCAGGAGACCATCCTGCCTTGTCATTCTGATGGAGCATCTTGTCTTTATGAACTGATCAATTGTTCTGTCAGAACAAATACTGTTTTGTAACCATGTGTTATGTTCTGTTAATAAAAGACGGCTGCAGTAGAGGATTGGGAGAAAGAAAGCTTGAAGTTGGGTTGGGCTTTTTCTTTCTGCTCCTGCAGAAGTTACTTGAATCTCTTTCCTGTGTAGACTCAATTTCTATTTTTTTACAAACCTACATTTTCTGAATCTAACACATACATTGGACCCAGAGGAGTAAAGGAGCGGACTGTCACTTGGTTTTCCAGTAGTGGACTTGAACGATTCATGTGGAGGTTTTCCCCTTGCTCAGTGAGACTCAGTAAATCTTTCAAGGGGTAGAAGGTCCAGGCTTATCCAGTAACACAGGAGTTCTTCCTGCCGAAGAACAAAGACAAAAAACAAGTTCAGACTCAGAGAAACAATGCTAAAGTTAGACTCTTCTAATCTCGGTTTGGTTAGAATACCCAATACTGGCAAACACTCTGGCGTCGAGGTGGTGACAGCCCGCTGCTCAAGTACTCCTCTGCTAATGACCCAACGAGCCGCAAGATGTGCAGGGAGGGCCATCGAGGATAGGGCACAACCTGGTGGTGGAGAGATAAAACACAACAAACAACCCACACAAACTGGAATCCTCACACTAAATTGAGATGCTCAAAGATTGGAATAATGTTCTTGAAGCTAATCCCACTTTAAACCAAACCAAAACATCCTCTCTGATCTATCTGCTGTGTTCCTTGGTCTTCATGATGCTAGTTGTCTTCAGATTTTTTCCCCAGCGTTTTATTGTCATTACACTGTCGCAAGTACAAAGCAACGAAATGAACACTGCATTTAACCGATCCCCTTGGGGAGCAGAGTGTTGCCATTGTGCAGCGCCCAAGAGCAGTGTGGGGTGAAGGGTCTTGCTCAGGGACCCACACTGGCAGTCTGTGGGAGGTTGGCTTTAACACAGAACCTCCAAGCTCTGCGCCCTAACTAGGCCACCACTCCCTGATGCTTTCCGAGGCCATAAACAGAACAACTGGTTTTATTGAGATTTAAAACAAAAAAATAAAACCCAGAACATTTCAGGGCTTAGTTTTAGAGGTCATTTAACTTACCTGACTGCAGGTATTTCGGTTGTTGAAATATTTGATGCTGATGATAAAACAGAACAGAAAGCAGAATCCCACATTCATTTTAAACACTGTCATTGTTCTGGGAAAGGACGAAATATGCTTTGAAAGGAAACAGGTGCGTTGCTGTGCTAAATTCCATATCAGTGATGTGACAAGGTGAAAAGTTACTGTATCAAATCCAGTTTACTTTGCATTTTAAAAAAGAAACTTAGAAATAAATGAAAGTTAGAGCAATAGATTTTCAGCTAAACATTTTTCTTTCATAAAGTTACTTAATACAGCTTCTTATTAACTCCTTTTTTGCTCCTTATTTCTGTATTACTGATTGTTTTTTTATTTATTTATTTATTTATGCAGTCAGTCATTCAAAATGTTCCTTCTAAAAATGTTTATTAGTTGATTAATCACTTTAAAACTACTGCTTAGATGATTAAGTTGCAGCCTGATATATCAGCATCTAAAGTAAAATATGTTCAAAGTTCCGACTGTTTGTGTTTTCCAACCAGTTCTGCTGCTCCCTCATTGTTCTGTGTGCATTCCTCGATCCTGAGTGACACCCATTTCCACTGGACAGGTGTATTTAAGATGCTGCAGGGTGTGAGCATCTTTACTGGAGACTGAGTTGAGCTTTGAGCATCATGATGGCCTCCAGAATGTTGCTCTTTCTTAAGCTGCTCCTGCTGACCTCCCTGGTCTCAGCGTCTCATCACTGGGGAGGAACCATGAACTTCGCCTACAAAGGAAGGAATCCTGATGGATCATATAAGGTGAAAAATACTTTTTATTTATAAATATTTCTGGCTATTAATAATCTATGTTACTTTTTTTCTGATAACAGCAGACAGCATCGTGGAATAATATTGTTTCATTACTTTTATAAATCGTAACCAATTTTTCAGCGTTCCAGAAATACGTGTAGATTGCTGAATGACTAAAATTAGGTTTCAAACAGTTATCAAAAATCATGTCTAAAAATTTAATTTAAGGCATGATTTCAAATTGTTAAAACAAACATACATACTTAGAATGTTTATATTGAATGCTTTTGTATTCATTTTTGATTAAAAGAAAATCACTTTGACATAAATAAAACCTGAAAACTCTAACCCACATATTATTTTGGAATATTTACACCACAGATGTCCCTCCGAACCAGAGATACTTATGATTCTTGTTCTAACTTCCATTACTGGTACTGTTATGGTGGGAACTGTGGCTCAGCCATCACTCGAACCACAAATCAAATTGACACAAGCACCAACACACCATCCTATGAAAGCCGATGGTGCGAAACTGAAACTGTTGAGACATGGAGACTCCCTAATGACAAACCAGTAAACATCAGGTAAGCTTTTTTCCAGTCCAAATAACATGTTCACATTTAAATGAGTTGAATTAAGTTTGTATAGCATCCTTCAGGTAGTTGACATAAATATCTATGTTTTCTTCCTGTTCTAAAATACCAGAACAGCCAGCTGCTGTTGGATCTCAACCCGTAACTCAGTTAGTAACTGGAGGTTTGATTCTCTTGTGGATTTGGGAACAAGATCTGACACGAGAGAACCAAATAAATCACCTGATATTGCCATTGTTCCCTTCCTGAGGTAACCAATGTTTTTAGTTTTTATAATATCATAGGCATTTTCCACAATGTAATGTAAAAAGGAAACACATTTGAGGATTTTATATCATTTTGAATGTGTAATCCATCAAGTCAGCCTTAAGAAAATATAAATTATTTTTGATAGCTTGATGATTTGCCTGAAGTCTCCCTACAAAATATATTTTATTTACAACTTGTGTTTATTTGTAATCAAGAGTCCCTCAGAACTGCCCCAGAACATACAAGCTGGCAGCCTTTGACCCTGATGGTGACAGGGTCCGCTGCAGGTATGGGAATTTACACAATTACGAGTGTGACAATTGCCATCTCCCTTCAGGCTTCCAGCTCGATCAGGTCAGTTAATAAAAATGTATAATATACTAATATTAAATAGAATCCATGATAGGAGGCATTGTCTAATAAGTCAATCTTTGCTTCAAAAGGATTCTTGCACATTACGGTACCAGTACACCTCTTCAGACTCTAGAATATTCGGTATGGAGATGGTGGTGGAAGATTTCCCACGTAGGACAGTTGATTTGTCCTATTCAGATGGATCGCGTGTTCGCAAGCATCCACTGCCTTCAAGGAGAAAGAGACAAGCTACAACCACTGCTCCAATAACCACTCCATGGTGGTGGTGGACAACAACACCTGCACCCGCTACTCCAACCATCAACTCATGGTGGTCTTGGACAACACCTGCAACCCCTACTACAGTCATCAGCTCATGGTGGCCGTGGGGAACACCGGCAGCCACAACTACTACAACAGCACCTACAACTACTGCTGCTCAAACAACCACCCATCCATGGTGGTGGTGGACAACAACAACACCAACGACTACAGCTGCTCAAACAACCACCCATCCATGGTGGTGGTGGACAACAGCAACACCAACGACTACAGCTGCTCCAACAACCACCCATCCATGGTGGTGGTGGACAACAGCAACACCAACGACTACAGCTGCTCAAACAACAACCCATCCATGGTGGTGGTGGACAACAGCCTCACCCACCACTACAGCTGCTCCAACAACCACCTCGTGGTGGTGGTGGACAACAGCAACACCCACAACTACAGCTGCTCCAACAACCACTCCTTGGTGGTGGTGGTCAACAACAACTACACCCCGTGCTACAACAACCAACTGGTGGTGGACAACAACTGCACCTACCACGACACCCCGCATAACAAATGTGAGCAGTACCCCCCTTAGCAAGCTGCCTCTACAGTTCTCTTTTCTAGGTAAGAATATATTAATCGATTATAGTAAATAATTTATTAATTATTTGTGTGATATATAGTATATATTGTGGGGACCATTTCCTAAATCAAAGCACATCATGTTGACCAACTACTCCTCAAGGGTCACAGTTAGGATGTAGAAATAGGTAAAAAAAAAAAATCAATAAAAACTCCCCAGAAGGATCGCCAACCATGACGGTATGTGTGTGCGTGGCCATGTTTTTCTACCATGTGAGGAGAACATGCCAGAGATATGCAACATTTTTCTGGGGACCAGACAGGTCCATACACAGAGAAGTTCTATTCTTGGGATGGGAGTTAGGTTTAGGACCAAGGTGTGAAATGCATTGAGGTGCACAAGGGGAACTCCATTGCAGGAGGATCCCAGGTTGGGAATTGAATCCAGAATCTTCTTGCTGCAAGGCAACAGTGCTACCCACTACTCTACTGTGTAGCTAAATACTAAATACGAAATGACCAATTTCCTTTCCTTATAAACGTGTTCTTTTTTTTTTTTTTTTTTACCTTTTTAAGAGGGGTCATGAAAAATAGGCCCCATTGTGACAACATTGTTTTTTAACACTCTGAATCAATGTAGGCTATTAGTTTAGTCTTTTCAGCTAGTGACAGGAAGTGTGGATAATGACAAATGTTGCCAGATTACTTGATTGATGGAAAGAAGTATTTTTTATTCAGTAGAAAATTATATTCCACACATGCATAAATCCCAACGCAAGTTATGACAACACAGTTATATTTATGTTCTCCAGTGGACCCACCTGTTGCTACTTGTCAGGCGGGACTCTACCTGCCTCTACTTGTGGCTCCAACACCTGCAGATGGACAACGTGTCATGGCAGAGGTCAACAAAGAGATAGAGATCAGAGTCAAAGCCCAGGCTGCATATTCAGTGTAAGTTAGAAAAGCATACTAATACCTGCCAGCTCAATAAAAAACAGCATTGATCACATAATCACTTCTGCTTTGTTGTTCCTCTAGAGTCCAGAACATCATCTTCAGCGGCCCATCAAATGTTACCAAGCACAGGGTCGTTAACAATGAGTTTGTGATCAGGTGGACACCAGTGGTAGATGACCTGGGAGAACATTATCCAATCTGCTTTGCCGTAGAAGCAGCAGGCGGGTGAGACCAGGATTTATCTAAAAGAAATCAGTATGGGTATTATTAATTTATAGTTGTTTTCCAAGTGCTTTTTGTATCTCAGCTACAGCATAAAAAACTTTGCAGTTCTCTCATAAGCAGTATAAGGCTGCCAAAATTACATTTTACTGTTCAATCTCCATTTTTAGAGTATGTGGATGTGTTGGATACGTTTATCACTCTATAGTTATTACATAATCTTGATTTAGAAGAAGATGGATTGTATTTATATCAACTAACTTAAACATTTTCTTGTAATACTTTTTCAGGGGTCGATTATATCACTCTGAGATGCGGTGTGTTCTGGTGGAAATCCGCAAGCATCAAAGTAGGTCTAAGTTATGAGGCAAGGAAAGAACAACAACTGGAAATATCTATGGGGATATTTAATTACCGTATTTTCACGACCATAAGGCGCACCGGACTAAAAGGCGCACTCTCAGTTATGTGTCCCATTTCTGTATTTAACACACACATAAGGCGCACCGGACTATAGGGCGCGTTTTTTATATACAGGTACAAGTCCTCTACTACCTTTAAATACCTCTACTGCGTATTTAAAAATACAGCGGGGGCAAAACTGAGTATGACTGTGCTTTATTCATGTATTTATTACAAAGTATTAATCAAACCTGGCAGCTGGCCGTGAGACAGAGACATCGCAGATGACACAGCGCTGTGGTCACTCCTAAATTAACTTAAAATCCTGAAACCTGCTGACGGAATATGTTCGCTTTTATTGCCGGTATCCTGGTGCCTGCAGCTAAAATTATTTAGATGAAAAACACCTGCCAGCCGCCGCGGTGAACCCCAGGCTGCCCAGCCTACAGGCTGCTGATGAAGAGATTTCTGCTGTCAGCGCACCGCTGGTATGTGGGGGTCTGAGCGCCTCCGACAGAAATAGATAATCTGGATGAACTGACTGCAATTATTAAGTTTTCAGGTGGACTTTCTCACTTAAAAACATATTAAAACTACTTTATTCCCACTGATCACAGCAAATATAGCTGCAAGATTTAGATTTAGATGAAAAACACCTGCAAGCAGCCGCGGTGAACGAAAGGATTTCTCCTGTCGGCGCACCGCTGGTATGTGGGGGTCTGAGCGCCTCCGACAGAAATAGATAATCTGGATGAACTGACTGCAATTATTAAGTTTTCAGGTGGACTTTCTCACTTAAAAACATATTAAAACTACTTTATTCCCACTGATCACAGCAAATATAGCTGCAAGATTTAGATTATTTAGATGAAAAAACACCTGCCAGCCACCGCGATGAAGAGGAGGAGACGCGCCGGGGATGCTGTTGAATTAAGTTTTCAGGGAGAAAAATACAGCGGGAGCAAAACTGAGTATGATTGTGCTTTATTCATGTATTTATTACAAAGTATTAATCAAACCCATCAAAGTCATCATCCTCTGTTTCTGAATAAAACAGCTGCGCTAAATCAGACATGCCAGTTTCCCCTTCTTCGCTGTCAGTCACTTTCCGTGCAGCGCGGCTCCTCAGAAATAATGCCGGCTTTTGCGAAAGCTTGAACAACAGAGCCAGCAGACACGTTAGTCCAAGCATCTACAATCCATCCGCAAACTGTGGCGTAATCTGCCCGGCGCTGCCTTCTTATCCTGAAACTGTGGTCTCCGTCGGTCATCCATCGCTCCCACGCCGCTCGCAGCCTTACTTCGAACGGCTGCTTCACACCGATGTCGAGCGGTTGAAGCTCCTTTGTCAGACCCCCGGGATAACGGCGAGCACAGCGTTCATTTGATTCACCTTTTTTTCACATCGGCTGTGAGATGGGCACGCAGCGATGGTGATGCGTGGAAAAAACCACCTAGTCTTCTCACATACACCTGCCTCAGCCACGCATCCATCCAGCCTTTTCCATTTGCGTTAATATCATATGTCATCAGAGCGCTGTCTGTCTCGCTGGCAGCTCCCAGATCAGCTTCTCTGATTGGTTGATGCGGCTCGTCCAGCAGCAAAACTTCAATTTTTCCATCTCGAGCAGCAGAAGCGCGGCGCTTCAGATGCTTAAACGCTCCCGACGTGCTGCACCAAAATGCGCTGCGGGACCTTTTGCTGCACCTATATGCGCGTCAACCATTGACTTTGCATGTAAACTCGCTGCTTCTGCTGCACCTGCTGGGTCCGGTTCACACCGATGTCGAGCAGCGTTAATTTGTTTCCCCATGTTTTTCACATCAGCTGTGAGATGGGCACGCATGGAGTTACATATTAACAGCGATGGTGAGGGGTGGAAAAAAAACACCTGGTCTCCTTACATTCAGCCACTCTTTCATCATCTCCTCAATGAGGTGGTCTCAAAAGTCGCAGTTACAACACACATAAGGCGCACCGCACCATAGGGCGCACCGCACATTTTGAGGGGAAAAAAAAGACGTTTAAGTGCGCCTTATAGTCGTGAAAATACGGTACTACTTTTACACTGATATATTAGGGAATATTTACTTAGAAATGCATTAATACATTACCTACATTCAAACAAAGCAAACAGACATTCTTCTCATCCATAATTTTTTAGGGATCTGTCAAAGATTTTCTTTAGATACACTCAGATTTTGCACCTAACTAATAATTCTTGTTCCAGTTGAAGCCACAGTGACCTGCACTGACACCACAATGAAGGTTGAGGTTGAAAAAGCCTCTTTCTATGGATTTCAAGAGGATCATCTTCGTCTCAGTGACCCCGGACCCACCATGTGCAGTCTTAATAGGTTATCCAACAGCAGCCACATAGTCGCCATCGTTCCTCTCAATGGCTGCGGTACTCAGATCGAGGTGAGAAAAGGTTGTTTCATACATCACAAAAAGTTGATCTCCGGGATTTATTTTTTAAACAACAACTATTCACTCTGCAGGAAGATGATGATTACCTCATTTTCAAGAATGAGATCACAACGGTGGATGACGCTCCCACTGCAGTGATCACCAGGAAGCATCTGTTGGAGGCACGGTTTGAGTGTCAGTACCCCAAACGGGGCAATGTGACCCTGAGCTTCTCAGCACACAGAGACAGCATCACATTGTATGAGAAAGGTATGGGCACGTTCACCTACCAGTTTGAGTTCTACCAGAATGACCAGTTCGGAGCCATGTTCAGCCCAAATTCATACCCGCTGGAGTTTGACGTCGGAGAAAGGATCTACATGCAGCTTAATGCCAGCTCCACTGTCAACAACACTGAGATGTTTGTAGAATCCTGCAGAGCTGCACCGTATGACAACCCCAACTATCACACATCATACTCCATCATTGACAACGGGTAAGGCTTTGCTTCAAAAGGTCCTCAGATTATCACCAAGTTTAAGTCCGTAAAATACAACTAAGATGTGTATTTTCCTACTGTCGTGTGATAAATGATATTTGAATTGTATTAAATTTGATTCTGTCAGGTGCAATGTTGATCCGACTGTGCAGACATACACCGCACCCGATGACAAAGTGTTCAGGTTCAGCATGGAGGCCTTTAAGTTTATCGGATTATACGATCAGGTAAGGAACAAACTGTGCTAAGAACCATTCAAACTTTTTTCCCTAATGAAGTTTGCATTTATATTTAGGCATAGAATTTTAACTGAAGTCCTTAATATTAAATTCATTATATTAAACCAGTATAGGTTTACGGCCTTTTTATGTTAGTCAATGTTTTTTTTTTTCCAACAGCAAGAATTTTTGTTTATAATGGCTTTGTCTTCTTGAATTCAGGTGTACATCAGCTGCACAGTCATGATGTGTGAGGCAGGAAACCCCAACACCAGGTGCTCTCAGGGATGCATGAACTCCACAGGGTTCAACCATTTTGGCCGCGCTAAGAGAGAGGCTGCAGTCCAGAGCGGAAAGCACTTAGTTTCTCAGGGTCCTCTGCGTCTGAAGCGTGAAGCAGACCCCAGAGGAGGCTCAGGTAAGGAAAGCATGTAGGGAAGTTTATGAGCAGCAGGTCTAATGTGAGCAGGACTCCATCACTAACTGTTACTCTTGTCTGCAGCACTAAATCTCAACCTGAACCTGGTGTTTGTTGCTGGATGCCTTCTTGTTGCTGTCGGGATGGTCTGTGGCGTCCTCATCTACAAAACCAAAACCTCCAGGGCCAAATACCAACCTCTGCCCTCATATGAAAACTAAACTACATGCATCTGCGGGTTATTTTAAAGTGGGAAGTTTTTTAACTAATGAAGTCTTATAACATCCTTTAAAGATGCAAACAGCTGCACACATTTAACATCCAGTTGTGTTGATGCTAAAGAAGAAAAACCAGCTGAAAATACAACTAGAAGATCTTAACTTTGCACTGAAGTTGCTGAGTTTATTGTTCTGCCTTGACGATTTGTTTTCTCCTGTTTTATTTTCATTTTATCCTATAAAGATGGATGAAATGCTTGTTTCTATTGTGTTATAATCAACCACTTCTGAACTAATGTATCTTAATCTGTTATATAAATTTTTGATATAGGGGCCAATTTTTGGAAGGTTTATTTTTCCTTTTTCAATTTCTTTTTGTGTTTAAAGCTGGACTTAAATGGTTTATTAAAAATAATAAGTGAAAGCAAACAAACTGTTTTGGGTTTTTTTGTCATATCAGAATAATATCATAGCCATCCACCTTTTTCATATAAATCCTGAGTTTTCAATCCGGAGTTTGGTTTCATGAACGGAGATTAAACAAACCACAAAATAACAAAAATGTCAATGGCTTAATATGAATACCTAATATGTAAAAAAGAAATATATATTTTTAACTAGTTTTAATGTTATCCCTAAAGATATGTTTAAAAGATACAGTTGTAAGGTTAGAGAATTACCTGTAGAGCCGTAAATATTGGGTTGCTGAATGCAGAGACAATTCAACCAGATCATCCAGTGAGATCAGTTCAATGTCAATGTCAAATTTATTTATATAGCACGTTAAAAACAGGTTTAAAACTGCACCAAAGTGATTTACAGGAAAGACAACAACATCAATTAACAAAACAGAATGTGAAACACTGCTTCGATTAAAAGCCGAAGAATAAAAATAAGTTTTAAGAAGCGATTTAAAATGATTCAGGCTGTGGGCGGATTTAATTTGAAGAGGTAAATGGTTCCACAGAATTGGAGCAACAACAGAGAAGGCCTGATATACTTTCCTCTTAAGTCGAGTCCGAGGAACTTTCAGTAATAGTTGATCATTAGAGCTTAGACTTTTTGACACAGACTGGAATTTTAGAAGGTTTCTAAGATAAGGAGGAGCTAATCCATTTAAGACTTTATAAGTTAATAAGAGAATCTTAAAATCTATTTGGTAAAAGACAGGCAGCCAATGTTAAGAGGCCAGTATAGGCCTTATACGGTCACGCTTCCTGGTTCTATATAATGAATTGCAGTAATCCAAACGGGATGTATTGAAAGCATGGATAAGTCCTTCAAAGTCCTTAAAACAAAAATAGGATTTAATTTTTGCTAAAATCCGCAGGTGATAAAAACTTGATCTAACAACAGAGCTAACTTGTTTAAACAGCTGTCGAAAGTAAAACCATGATTCCTAGCAGAGGTCTGACAAAACTGAGCTAAAGAACCAAGAATCAGATCTGGATTTGTAGTATGAACATTCTGACCAAATAATATAATATAACTTGAGTTTTACTTTGATTCAGGTAGTTCAAAGTTAGCATATTGCGTCGACTCATTGACTCTAAAGCAATCCCTCACATCAAGCATGCTTGTAGCGACAGTGGAAAGGAAAACTCCCTTTGATCATGAAGAAAACTCCACCAGAACTAGAACCAGTTTCAGTGTGAACAGCCATCTGCTGAGGCCGACTGGGGTTTAAGGAGACAGAAGCTGTCAACCAGCTCCACAGGCGGCCACGCCCAGGAAGCACACAGCCAGGCAGACGAGCTCCGGGCCAGCTCCATGTCAGAGGATGAAGAGAGCACATCTGGTTAGACACACTCAGAGAAACAGAACTACACTGAAAAACAAGCCAAGCTCAACATTTATAAATAAAGGTGTTCTCTCCAGGATGGTGTCACAGCCAACTGGAACAGAACAGATGAAGCTTCTATGATAAAAAGCAGGGAGAGCATAAGTAAGAAAAGTAAGACATGTAAGACTACTACATCACTACATTAATGAGAATTGGCAGTAGTGAACATCTGTGTTGGGAGTTCAATACTTTCCACAAATTGCTGACAGTATGGATCATGTCCAAAGGGGCATTATGGAGGACTGTACCTTACAAATAAAGTCAAATGTCTTGAGACCAATGCAGCACCAAACATGATTGCATCCACTAGATGGGTCCAAATGAGGAACTCAATTTGCATTGCGCAAAGACGTAATTTATTAGTCAGAAAATTATGTGATCAGATCTCCACCCTAACATCCATCAAATACAAAGCCAAGGAGACTGTCACCTTCTTTAGATCAAGCACTACAGCCAAGACGAAGCTTGCTCAAGGGCAGCAACAGATGGGACGACCAACCCTCTAACTTATCTGTGAGTTGCCGGTTTGGGTATCTGGCCTCTCTAAAATCTGATTTGACAGCTGATGAGCATGAAATCATAGGAGAAAAAATTCTTGTGCTTGCTCCTTTCCATCAAGCTACAGTGGAGTTGTCTGAAGAGAAGCTAGTGTCAGGGTCAAAGAAATACTCTATCTTCCAGTAGAGAGTAACGCTTCAACTTTGCACACACATGCAGCCATAAACCTACATAAACATCTGAAGCATTGAGTCACAGACGCTGCTTCCAATCTGGAGTCATTAAGTGTTTTGACCCCAACAACACGTCCAATCCCCATATTTAAAAAACTTTGGTTCCGCAGTTCCTCCAAGTGCAATGAGGCCGTCAGTAGACTGATGTCAGAATGTGCGTTTTTAATCAGACGCACAAATCAGCACCAGCCAGGACCATCTTCACAACAGCTGTTTGCATCCACTTCAGACCTGCTCTTTTGCAGTTTTGGTTTGTTTTTTGGAAATCATGTTCTAAAATGCTAAATTGTTATTTTTTTAGATAACTTTGGTAACATCTGGACATCGAAGTGAACAGCACAGGTGATGCCATTCACGAGGTGCACAAATACCTTGCAGAAGCCAATATCAACAAAAACAAGAGCATGTTCCCACACCTCTTCCAACATTACTGGAACTTTCTGTGCAGTTCCAGTAGTTGCAGTTGTGCAATGCAAGCATGTGTGTTCCATAGCTGGAGAAGTTTTGTCAACAAAACGCAAAAAAACTTAATTGCAAAACATTGCAAAAAAATCTAAGTACACAAATATTCTCATTCACCTCTTAAATAAAATTTACATTATTTAATGTAAATTATTCACATTATTTATTGATTGCATTAAAAAAATTCAAAGATAATGACAAATGTTTCCAACATAAATTTAAATGAGGATATGAAATATTACAATGACATACAATGATTTTAAGTATAATATTGTGTATACACTAAGTCAGTAAATCAGTCTCAGTCAAATAGACTCTCTGTAGGGGTTTTAAATGTCCTGCAGGTGTCAGTGTTAAGTGACACGGTATCAATAAAGTTTGTTAATGTGTCAAAGGTTATGGGTGGTTGTGTGGCAAAGAGACTTTGTGAATCCTTGATGGGGACCTGGAGCTGAAGTTGGTGAAGCCTTAAGCTGACTGAGGTTCTAAAGATGTGGAGATAAATCAACAAGGAGGAACATGGAAGAGCAGTTACCAGCTACGGAAAGAGAAACCATTCAAGAGAGATGGATGGTTTGTCTATTTTCATGGAGAAATCCTTTGGTGATCATAGGCAAAAAAAGGTCAGTTAGACACAAGGAGGACAAATACTCAGGAACAAATGGCTCAGATCTGGGCTTGATGTGATCATTGTAGTTTAGCACACGGACACTGAGTGACTGGTGAACTGCCTCTCTTATATTCACTAGTGATAAGATAATCTAGTACATCTATGTGCAATCACACAGGTGTAGAGAAGCAGCCAAGACAACAGAGGTCTTAGGGCGCCCTCTAGTGAAACCTAGAAAGAGCCACACAGACAGCAGAACTAAACAATCCAAAATTCTGATAAAAATTATTTTTTCCTCTCCACTATGGCTGTGCATGCTCAGTGTGAGGGATTACTAAAGAGTTAACGGAATAAGGGAGCATGTCACTCCAAGCTAATACCAAGGGTCATGTCCTGCAAGTCAATGACTTGATGCAATCACCTGTTTTTCCTTAGATAGTTGCTTTGAACCACTCTGAATGGGTGATCTGATTTAATTGTCTATTTAAAGTGCCTTAAGATGCTGGGAAGTGGTTCTAAAATAAATATCTATAAATAAACTGAATAAAAGTCTATAAATAAACAAAATTTAAATTGAATTCAATTTTATTATAAGTAAGAAACAATTTAAAGTTCATGACTTCTCTCTTTTCTATCAAAACTTTCTTTTTTCAAATCTATTTATTGTGGTGGTTACATTATTCCTGTTCACTTTTGAACAAATTAAAGTATTATTTTAAATAATTGATTGTTTGATTGATTGATTGATTGATTGATTGATTGATTGATTGATTGATTGATTGATTGATTGATTGATTGATTGATTGATTGATTGATTGATTGATCCCACAGTGGATGAATTTACTTGTCACCTTGGCCCAATATTCCATAACAAGATGCCAAAAGGAGGAAAAGGCACATGCAGCCTCTTATTTAAAGTCGCAGGGAAGTCATATTTAAATGTCTAACCATTCTGGTTTAAACATGTATATAAATGTACTCTTTATCAAACTATATTGTCCCCAAATTTAGGGTTTTCTATTTTAAAAAAATCCTGTCTTAAAATCTAAGGGGTGGGGTGTTGTTATCTTATGCAGGCCAGTTAGTTATACGTAAGCTCGTACACCTAAATTCGGCCAATCATATATAAACGATCATCTGTCAATCAAATTTTTCTCAGTCATAGCATCTTGATTCATATGTCGCAGCTAATATACGCCGTGGTTGAAATA
Organism: Cyprinodon tularosa; assembly: GCF_016077235.1. Lineage (NCBI taxonomy): Eukaryota > Metazoa > Chordata > Actinopteri > Cyprinodontiformes > Cyprinodontidae > Cyprinodon > Cyprinodon tularosa. The sequence continues at coordinate 610,819 of NW_024039039.1, read as the reverse complement.
AGAAATAAGAATAATTTCCTTTCCCATTGAGTTCCATCCCAGTGTTCACGTGGATGGACGTCTGTGTCTTCGGCAGGCGTAGAGCTAACAGAACTCTGTTTTTTTTTTTTTTTTTGTCAAATGAACAAAGACTAAACTCATGAGAATACAGAGTGGAATAAAGGTTACAACCACTGGGCGCATGAACAAATAAAAGCAAATATAATGATATAAAAGGGGTGGAAAGATATAAGTAAATCTAAACAATGTACGTATAAAAAATATATGTAGAAAATATCTTAAATTCAGCAACAACAAAAATACTTAGTTAAGCAAATCGTGCAAAAAAAGTATGATAGAATAAAAGAAAAGCTATTCAATAGTATTTTAGATCATCAAATAAATATATAAACATTTACAAGGAACAATCACCACACTGAAAAAGATAATGAATATATTTTTTCACTGTTGACTAAACCCCCTCAAATCCAAGTAGAACCACTCAGAATTTAGCAACAACTCGAGCAGCAATCTTCTCCTTCCCGATCCTCCACTCCTTTGCAGCTGTAGTGCTGTTTCTTTGTGTTTTAAACACATTCTCCTTTTATTGTTTTATTTCTCCATTAAAACCTCTAGTTCCAGTGGGGTGAAATAGGCACTTCCTGTTGCCTGTTGTCATGGTGACTCGTCCATTATCAGCTCCACTGATAATGGATTTTCATACTTGTTATGCACGCGTTCAACTCTGTTTGGACCTTCTTAGAGTTATAATAATAATTGAATGATAATAATTGAACTTTATTGATCTCACACTGGAGAAATTCAGTGTTCTGCCACTGTGCGGTGCCCAAGGAGCAGTGTGGGGTTAAGGGTCTTCTTAGGGACCCAGAGTAGCAGTCCTTGGGAGTGGGGCTTGATCTCAGAACCTCTGGATTCCAAGTGCAATATATATAAATAAAATATTGATTTTTTATTTTTATTTTTTTTGGCTTCCCGAGCTCAGAGTGACATCAGTCCATTATTTAGATGTGTATAATTAATTAGCTCACTGTGTTAATACCACTACCTGTTCTCTATTATTAGTGAGATAAGTTGGTCAGCAGCTTTCCTTTTCATATTCACTTGGAGCCGGACAGATAAAGGAAAGCTATCTGTAATCCTTGGGCATAGAGTAAAGATGCATAAAGGTCAAGGCATGGATGGCGTGTCAGTTTCTGATACGGACAGCTAAGCATCCACCTGATGCAAAATATGGACTCATGAGGTATAAGAAGGAGGAGATGACCTTGTTCGGGGCTCAATCTTGGCTCAATCTTTGCCGGACGCTCGCTGAAGTGTTTTTGAGCCCACTGCTGTGCAAGCTCCAAGGATTTTCTCTGTCCTGTAACGACCTGATCTTGAATAAACTCTTTTTTACTCCTGTTTTTATAGTCCTTTTTTATGTGGTTTTACCCAGTTTGAGTAAAGAGTAGTAAACAACTTGCTCCCAGGAAAAGAACCCCCTTCAGGGGGACATAACTTCCATATTTAACACAGATGTTTGAGATAATTAGCTGTTTTTGGTTTTCTCTATTTACCAAAACCTTTTGATCTGCAGCTTAAATGTCAGCTTAAACAAAGATCCCAAAGGCAGCAGCAAACCTTTAAGACCTTCGTATAAATGAAATACAACAGTGGAGTGGTGAGCTACTAGGGCCTGTGTCTTGTAGCTTTTAACACACTCTAATCAAATGGTTAAATAACCAACAAAGAGCTCAGCTAATCACTGAAATATTTCATTGAAGGATCAAGCACACAGCCCTGAGGTAATGGAGGTGACCTCTCCTGCTGAGCGGTGGGACCTTAGAAAAGTGCAGAGGCTGCAGGCCTCGAAGAACTGAAGCAACACTGGAAAGAACAGAGGCTCAACGTTCCTCTAGTCACTAGAGTCTAGTGTGATGAAGAAAAGATACCATTCAGAAACTGGCTGCAGGGTGACCCTTTGATCTCCCTCAGGCCTCACCGTTGACTTTCACCTTAATTGATGCCATCAGTCATGATGTTTGCATCTGCCTTGTTGTGTTAAGGTGCAGACAGTCTAAAGCAGAACAGTTTGTTTTTCTGAATCAAAAGAACTTAGACGGAAATAAATGGGATCATTTTATGAAAGTGTTTGACAAATTTAAAGTAGATTACTTTGTTTGCACTTCCTATCTGGAATGATTTGGAGCTCTGAGCAATAAATAAACTTGCAGCTGATTGACTTCTCTGCCACAAAAAGGCCCGTTTGTGTTCAGATGGAATGTTTATAGAAGTGCTGGTGCTTAACTCAGCCTGCTGTGTTTGATGTTGGTGAAAAAGAGAGAAAAAGACCTCTGCCTTTTTTTAAATAATGCAATTTGTTACTGTTAAATAAAGGGAAGAAATCCAGGTCATGAAATGTAAAGGCTGGGTTAAAGCAAATCAAACTAGTCATAATATGTTAAATCCATTCATATCAATAATTAGGTCAATTTAAGTGGCAGAAATAATTAGTAATCTTATACTTTTTATGATAGAAAACCAAAGGAATTCTTCCAGCTTCTGGCATACTGCCAGTTTTCAGAGAAACGGCATTACAGTAGATGTCTAATAAGTTTGTGTAATGTGGGATGTGTAATATCATTTCAATACTATAGATCTATATTATTTTTACATGTTTATCAAAATGGATAAAAAGTGTATAAAATGTTTTCTTGTCATTTGACCATTATTTAGTTCAGCCTTGCTTCATCGGATTCATTGGTAAAAGTATTTTGGCATTTTAGAAAAAGCTCTGAAATGATGGCATAGTGGTACAGCAAGTATCAACAACATCCTTTCTTTGAGTCATTGCTGAGAAGCGCTTAAGACGATTATAAGTGGCTCTTTAGAAAAAATAAATATATTAGTTTAATAAAGAGGGTCAGCCATTAGCTTGCTGAACATTGATTTCTTATTCTTTATACTAGTTTAATGAAACCATCTCTATCTTTTATAACTAAGTTTCCCACGTCTCTCTGAAAGACGTTGGGAACTTGTTGATGTTCTTTGAAGTTGTTTTGTTTGACGTAAAACTAGATCAGATAATTTGTATCATATAATGTATCTTTTTTTTGTTACTCTGTTTACATATTCTTATTATTTATAACATATTAAAAAGCTGTATTTCTATTTGCAAGATTTATTCAAGTCAAGATTTTCTACCACTGCAATTCCTTCTTTATTTTAAATTTATTTTTTTTTCAACAACTTTCAAAGATACCAGGTCAGTGTTGTCTCTTAATGCACTGCTCTATCTATATTTATCTATCTATGTCTACCTCTCTATATTAGAATATATTTTAATCTGTATTTAATTGGTAAATAAACGCTGTAGGTATTCTTTGTGCCACGTAAGACAAACTGTAATTTTTAAAGACTAAATATGTATTTCTGTCTTGTGTAATCTAGTATGTTAACAGAACACTATGTTGTTGTTTTTTTTTTACCTTTACTGATACTGTTGTCTCTGCTAAAGTTTAAACACCATTAATGGAAAACTATTCTAATCTCCTTTCCTTTGTGCAGATCTCAAGCACTGCTTGTCTTGCAGTGGGTGTGCATCCCATCAATCAGAGTGACACGCGTCCCTCCTAGTTCAGACAGGTGTACATAAGATGCAGCAGGTGGAGGTGAGCAACATCACCGAAGAGCATCATGTCAGCCTCTACAGTCCTGCTTCTGCTGCAGCTGCAGCTGCTCGCCTCCCTGGTCTCAGCGTCACATCACTGGGGAGGAACCATGAACTATGCCTACAAAGGAAGGAACCCTGATGGGTCTTTCAAGGTGAAAAGAACTTTTATTTAAGTACATTTATAATGATTCACATCATATGTGTGATTTTGGTTCTTTTTATAGAAACACTGAATCCTTTTATATTATTGAACCTCGCCAAATATATCCATAGGTTTCAGAGGTGTCAAGTATCAAAGTACAAATACTTTCTTAAGTACACTTTTTAGGTATCTATACTTTGCTCCAATACTTATTTTTCTTCCTACTTCTGACTTCTACTAATTACATTTTCACACAAGAATCTGTACTTTCTATTCCATTTTTAAAACAAACGTTACTCATTACTCTTGGCTTCGGTTTAATGTTTATAAATATTTATTTCCGTCATGTGCGCCATCCAATGCAGATCATTGACACCATTTACATCTAGTGAAAACTGGTGTAAATGGATGAGTCATATAACGCAAACACTCATTGGTTAGCTAAAGGAAATCATCAGAAGCAAGCAGGTGTTATTCAAACTGCTAACGTGAATTGTCTATGCCATGCTACAATGTGGGATTCAGAAAAAGATGTTGAAATGTCTGAAAGGTCGGACACAGGCGAGAGCGTATCGGGAGACGGAGACCAACAAGACCTCCCTCATCCTTGGCCCTATCTCAAAGAATTTCTTTAAAATATTTGAAAAATTGAGTTTTCAATTCATATAGTGGCATCTGGCTGTTTTTTTAAAGGTTACTTTATACTTTTATACTTTAAGTAGTTTTTGGAGCACGTACTTTTTCACTTTTACTTGAGTAAAGAGGTCAAGTTGATACTTCAACTTTTACCAGAGTGTTTTTAAACTGCTCTAAACTGTATATATATATATATATATATATATATATATATATATATATATATATATATATATATATATATATATATATATATATATATATATATATATATATATATATATATATATATATATATATATATATGTAAAATAAAACATATAAAGCAAATTATTTCACCTTATTTGGAATCAATAAAGTATTTTGCATTAAATTGAAATAAATGTTATTTTGTTTTGTTTCTCTGCAGATGGTGCTCCGCGGTAAAGACACTTACGATAGCTGTAGTAATTACCATTCCTGGAGCTGTTATACTGGCAACTGTGGCAGTGTAACCAGCAGAAAAATTACTACAATCGACCTTAGCACCAACACGCCATCCTATGAAAGCCAGTGGTGTGAGACAGAAAATGTTGAAACGTGGAGAGTTCCCAGTGACAAACCATTTCAGCTCAGGTGAGCCGAGCTCCTTTCTCTAACGTCTATCAGTTCAGTCAGCTTCTCAGAGTTTGATGAGGGAGTCAACAGCTTGTCATTTGGGGCCTTTCGAACCGCCTGCATCAAATGCAGTCAGCCACTCCTTTAGACGATCAACATGTTTTAAACAGCAGAAATATTTAATGCTTTGATGTAGAGCAAATGGGTCACCGCCTCGGTTGGAGGAGTTTAAAGAACAGGAGGCAAACCAATAAAGAAACTCTCAGTGTTTTAGTGGCTGTGTGGAAATGAGTGTTTTCTTCCCTTCCCTGACCATCAGGGTGGCCAGCTGCTGCTGGATCACAACACGTAACTCAGTAAGCGACTGGAGGTTAGAGTCTCTGGTAGATTTGGGAACAAGATCAGACACAGGAGAACCGAACAGATCTCCTGATATTGCTGTCCTGCCCTTCATTAGGTAAACATCTTTACACTATTTCACTTTTTAGGTTTATTTATTGTTTTACTCATTCAAGACCCTATTTACCTGATTGAATGTGAAAGAGTGATTACTGACAGAACGTTTTAACAAGTTGCATCTGTTTCCAATGAAGAGTTCCACAGAACTGCCCAAGAACTTACAAGATGGCCGTCTTCGATGCAGATGGTGACGAAGTCATGTGCAGGTATGGGAATCTCCAAGGAATAGAGTGCGACGTTTGCTCCCTGCCTTCAGGATTCAGCCTAGATTCGGTTGGTTGATTGATTTATGTCAGTGCTTCATTAAAAGGCCGGTAATTACCTCGACCTAACGACTAAGATTTGTGTTTGTCAGGACTCGTGCACATTGCGCTACCAGTCCACCAGTGCAGATAGCAGCATATTTGCGTTTGAGATGGTGGTGGAAGACTTTGCACGGAACAGGATTGATCTCTCCTACTCTGATGGTTCGAAAACGTCCAAATCTGCGCTGCTGTCAAGGGGAAAGACAGAAGGCTACACAGCTGGTGTATATGCAGGGACTCTACCTGCAGCCACAGTCTCACCAACTAGCTGGGGCGGGGCAGAACCATCATATAACACCACCGCTGGAAACCCCCCCTCACCTGGGACGACTTCATTTGCACAAAACAGGAATGGCTCTCCCCTCAGCAAGTTACCGCTGCAGTTCGCTTTTCTTGGTAAGGAATGTTTCATCAGGTTTTTTCAGGTCTTTTTATTATTAAGGCAATAACTAAAACACCTGCTACTTAAAAGCAATTCAAAGCAACATTTTGTAAGTTTTGAACCCAGTATTAGCTTAATGTGAGATGTAAAAATTCAATGTTCAATATATGTGATTCTATTATTTATTCCTAATCTAATTCTCCAGTGGACCCAGTTGTTCCGTCGTGTCAGGAGGGGCAGTACCTGCCTCAACTTGTGGCTCCAACACCTGCAGAAGGAGAACGCATCCTAGCAGAGGTTAACAAAGAGGTGGAAATCAGAGTCAAAGCCCAGGCCACTCATTCTTCGTAAGTTGGGAGAGACATCTGATGGCTGCGAGGAAATGAGAAAACATCAAGTAAATGATGATAATTCCTGTTTTTTTCTATCCAGAATCCAAAGTATTGTTATCAGCGGACCCACAAACATCACCAAGCACAAGGACACTAATAACGAGTTCGTGATCAGATGGACACCAGTTCCAGATGATCTGGGAGAACATTACCCAGTCTGCTTTGCAGTGGAGTCAGTGAGCGGGTGAGACCCAGCCTTATTCATTTAATGTAAACGGTAAATAACTAGTGTTTTTTTATCAGGTGTGAGGACTCTGTGCAGACCGACAAAAGGAGGAAGGCAAAGCATGACTGAGCTTTTGCATTATTATAAAGCTTAGCTATGAATGGCAATCAAACAGCAACCTTATTGCAAAATCTAACTTTGGGAATTTTATTTTATCCCCACAAATGTTCTCATCACTTTACTGTTCCGCGTGTTTTCTGTTCCTTTGTTTTTCTTGCTGCATACGACCTTTTTGCACTAAATCAAAAAAACTGTTTCATTTAACTATTTCAGGTCTTCCGTCTATCAGTCGGAGATGAGGTGTGTTCTAGTGGAAATAAGAAAAAAACAAAGTGAGTTTGAGCTACATGCTTTATGGAAGAAACCTTCCATGTTGATATCTGAAAACATGCAAAGAAAACCTCTCTATCCTTCACCTATATTTTTATCCCCAATTAGAGCAGTCAAGCTTCATTTTAAAATTCAAATATAAGCAGGAGATAAATCTTTCTCTTCTCTCAGTTTGTCTATGATTTCTTTTCTTTCTATTAAATATGTCTGATCTTGTTCCAGTTGAAGCCACAGTGACCTGCACTGAATCCACAATGAAGGTGGAGGTTAAGAAAGCATCTTTCTTCGGACTCGAGGAGGATCATCTTCAGCTCAATGACCCCAGCAACACCATCTGCAGCCTTGACAGGCTGTCCAACAGCACCCACATAGTCGCCATCATCCCTCTCAACGAATGCGGCACTCAGATCGAGGTGAGAATGGGTCATTCAATACGTCACACATGCTCAATCTTTCTGGTGTTTAACTCTTCAGCGTTTACCCTGCAGGAAGACGACGATTACCTGATTTTCAAGAACGAGATCACAACAGTGGAAGACGACCCAAACGAGATCATCACCCGGAAGCATCTGGTGGAGGCCCGGTTCTACTGCCAGTATCCCAAGCGGGGAAATGTGACCCTGAATTTTTCAGCACACAGAAAAAACGTCACGGTTTGGGAGAAAGGTTTCGGGACGTTCACCTACCAGTTTGAGTTCTACCAGGATGACCAGTTTGAAGCCATGTTTGACCCAAACTCCTACCCGCTGGAGTTTGACATTGGAAACAGGATCTACATGCAGCTGGATGCCAGCTCCTCTGTCAACAACACTGAGATGTTTGTGGAGTCCTGCAGAGCTGCACCGTATGACAACCCCAACTACCGTCCGACCTACTCCATCATTGAGAACGGGTAAGGCGTGGCTTCAAAAGGTCCTCAGATTCTCACCTGGTTAAAGGATTCATGATGGTGTTGCTGGATTAACTTAATAACATCTGCTAGTATTGCGGCTTCCAAACAAATCCTTTTGACCGCTGAGAGTTCGGCTCGGGTCCTCCTTTCTCGCCCTATTGGTGACGGGCTTAAATGTTTATATTGTTACAGATACGCTGGAATCCAGGATGCTTTGTTTTGTTTATTAGCACCAGCATGACTTATGACAGCGCAGCAGGGATGATTATAGAAACAAAGTGAGATCCCTTAATTAAAATAGGAAACAAATAAATACTGAAACAAAATAATAAGAAACGTAGTGAAAGGAAACGGTCAAACAAAATTACAGCAGCCTCACCCTTACTCTTCTCATCAGTGAGACAGATGAGTGCGCACTTTTACACATACTTCCTTGGTGCACACCCACCTCCCTTTGAGTCTCCACCTCCGAGACACACCATACACCGCATAACCATTTATGTCTCCTACAGCTAGGAATTGCACTTTGATATTTGCCAAGATGTAACAAAAAATGTAAAGATTAATATTTTTTCTATCTTCCAATAAACTGAAGCAATTTCTTTCTAAGATAGAAGATTGTCGATGTTGACCTCTCGGAACCAGTGGCCAAAAACCTGTTTCTTACCAACACTGTTGTATTCTTGAGACTTACAATCTCCACAACTTTGAGTACTTTATATACCTTTAATTTTCTTGCATGGTTTATAAAGTACTGAATGGACTTGCTCCACCGCCATTAAGGGAATTCATAAAACTGAAATCCTCTTCTGGCAAAGCAACTCGGTCTACGGTAAGAGGAGACCGATGTGCCCTTTAGACAGACCACCTATGGCCAGATTGTTCTTTCAATCAGCGGCTGTTGCATCTGGAACAGCATCCCTCTTAATTCAATTCAATTCAGTTTATTTCTATAGCGCCAAATTCACAACACATGTCATCTCAAGGCACTTTCCAGTTCAACCAGATTATCCAGTCAAATTGATTCAAAGTTTTCTATCTAAGGAAAACCAGTTGATTGCATCGACTCATTGACTCAAATACAATCCCTCACACTAAGCATGCTTGTAGCGACAGTGGAGAGGAAAAACTCCCTTTTAACAGGAAGAAACCTCCAGCAGAACCAGGCTCAGTGTGAGCGGCCATCTGCTGAGGCCGATTGGGGTTCAAGGAGACAGAAACAGAGACACAAAAAGCAGCAGTAAAAGGCGGCCCCTTCCAGGAAACACACAGCCAGACAGACGAGCTTCGAGCCAGCTCCCATGCCAGAGGATGAAGAGAGCACATCCAGTTAGTCACAGTCAGAGAAACAGGACTACACTGGAAAACAGGCTGATCTCCAGCATCTATAAACAAGGGTGTTGATGGCAGCAGCACAGCTATCAGAGAATCCTCCATTTTTACACATTTAGGATTTGTTTTTAAAAAACTGGTAAAAATCAAATCAACAATGGGCTCATTAGATCTTACCAATCTCCTGGTGCATGACTCAGCCAAATGACATGTTATTTTTAAACATCTCTACATATGTATGATAATGTCTCTGTTTGAACTGTATGATCTGCACTTGTAGCTTCAACCTTTTACATTTTTCTGTGTTTGTTTTATTATTGTTGTTGGCATTATACAATTTAACCAGTTGAAAACTAGCTTCATAGCTAATGCCGACACATTAACCGAAATATTTATTAATGTGTACTGTTCCTGACAAATAAACAAATAAATAATAATGAGAAATATCCAACAGAGCAAGCATTTGAATGCAATTTTTCAGTCAAATAAGACTTTAATTTCCTGTTTCTCTGTGTGCAGGTGTGCCGTCGACTCGACTGTGCAGACATATCCAACTTCCAACGAAAGGCTGTTTCAGTTCAGCATGGAGGCCTTCAAATTCATTGGCCTGCATGACCAGGTGAGGAAGATTAGTTAGCATACTCTCTAACCAAATTATCCAAATTTTAAACCTGAGATAATGTATAAAAAAAAAAAGCACCTTGACTACAGTCAGAATAACATAATCTAAATGTTGCAGAATACATTTTTTTCTTCATTCATCCCCTTCTGAATGAATGGATTTCAGGACTTCATTTGTTTTCCCAGTCACACAAACAAGATCACATACATAAATGTGGTAAACATATATTTTAATGCACCAATTTTGCTTTCAAGGATTCTAAGAATGTTCATATCTTTCAAGTTTTTTTCTATAAGAGTTTTTAATTCCTGTATGTTTCATTTTGAGCATGATGTCTAAACAACAAAGTGTCTTTATTTTGTAAAGTCATCCAATTATAAGGAGCAAGAAGATATTAAATGTCATTTTGTCATGTTATTACTTAGGATGGTCCAGTTGCTTCTAACTGTAAAAAGATCACATTTGTGGTGAATGACAGCAGAGTCCGACAAAGATTAGATTTACTTACGTTGACCGTAAAATATCTGGACAGAAAAAACTTTTCTTAGTGTTTTGATAAAGTGGAGCAGAGCTCTGAAGATGTTTAAATGCAGATCTACCTTTTGTCCACCAGAGGGAGTGTTTGTTTTAATGACTGCTTCTATTTTGAAGGTGTACATCAGCTGCACAGTCATGATGTGTGAGGCAGGGAACCCCAACACCAGGTGCTCTCAGGGATGCATGAACTCCACATGGTCCCATTTCTCCAGCCGCAGAAAGAGAGAAACTGTGGTCCAGAGCGGAAAGCACTTAGTTTCCCAGGGTCCCCTGCGTCTAAGGCGTGCAGCAGACCCCAGCAGAGGCACAGGTAAGGAAATCATTTGGGGACATTAATCAGAAGGAGCAGGACTCCATCATCAATGTGCCTTTTTTTTCTGCAGAACTCAACCTGAACCCCAACCTGGTGTTTGTTGTTGGATGCCTTTTTGCTGCGGTTGGGATGGTCTGCGGAGTCCTTCTTTACAAAACGAAAACCTCCAGGGTCAAATATCAATCCCTGCCCTCATATGAAAACTAAACCTGCACCTTCTGCACCAGGCTGCTTGGATTATTGGAATGTGGGATTCTGGGTGTTTGTGAATAAATTCAGGTTTTGATAGAAATTGATTAAAATATAATCAACTCTAAAAGACAACAAAATATCTGTTTCTGCGATGTGAATCTTTCTTATCTGACACTACTATAGGAATTCAGCAGTATGGCTCTGGTAATGTCTCTGTTTATATATAATCAGTATTTTTCCAACTTTTAATCTTATATTATATTCTTCATCATATACTGAAAGACGATTCAGTTGACTAGTTTTATCTTTTCCAGGCTGTCTCAGTGGGGTTTTTTTTTTAAGGTGAACTTTTTTCTAAGAGTTCAATAAAAACACTATAAAAAATGGTCTTTTGTTTTCATTTTCCTTCTGCAAAGTCATTTACAAGCTCACATCACAGGTGCTGTGAAAAATTATGATGCAATCATATGTCAGCAGCTTAATTTTATCCAAATATCAGCCCATTTTCTGTTTCATGGTAGCCCAGAGCATCACGATGTTGGGAATTATGCTCAAACCTTTAAATCCTCCATTACCGACACAAACATTAGGAAGTTCAAGCCCTACTGACTCCAAAGGAAAAAAATAAACAAACAAGGGGTTTAGCAAACTAATACAAAACTGCACAGAATTAAGTAGAATGTGTATATATATTGTTAAAGATAAAATGTAAAGCTCTGTGTCTGCACCCTGATGCTCTAGTTCTCCGGTTCTTTTCCCTGAAAAGAGATCACTTGGGACAAACTCTTTAAATAACTTTTATGTATTAAATAACCATGAGACATGACAATAGATTCGATAGAAATTGTAATCTTACTCAGATCAGAGAAATTGCTTACGGTTACAGAAGGCAGCTGCTCACCTCTGGGCTCACCTATCAGGAAGTTGCCCCGATTAACAGTTAAAAAGGCCTTTTATATATCTTATAAAACTTTAGACATGTTTCTTACTTTAGACATCCATGGCTCCAGCCTTATCAAAATAGGACACCGCTCTCATTCCTTTCCCAAATCTTTGCCACATACAAAATTGAGATAACTGTATATCCAGACAGAGGAGCTGTCCTAATTAGCTTAAAATGTCAGTTCTGATGCGCAACAGGCAGCCCATACCAGGGTGTGATAAACTCACATATCTTCAATGATAATTATCCTAACAATATATTTTTTCTGAGCAAATCAAGCAAGGTATTTATTTAAAGGTTTGGAGTACAGACATGCATTAATAAGAAAAGATGCCAGTTTAATTTATGCATGCACAATTTTAAAATACAGCCAAACATAATTTCAGACATGAGAACTCTGATATAAATATAAAAACGATGTGGCCACAAGATGGAGTCCTATTAAGATTTTACAGCAGATCAAGTTTTCATCTTTTCAACAACAACAAAAAAATAATTCCCAGAAGATTCACCTCTCACCTGCCCTCTCTTGACCTACACTTCAATGAGCCATGTGACCGAAACCAAGGCCAATCAGAACCCCCTAATGACTATTAAAGGAATAGTACACCCAAGACATGATTAGCCTTCATTTTCTACTCAACCCCATGCTGAACAACACTCTGGAGTACTTTTTTGATATCTCAAATGCATCTGGAGATCTGGGAGGCTTCTTGCTGTCTGCTGACATTCAAATAATGGAGGTCTATGGCGCCCGAGGCAGAAAGGTCCATAAAAGTCCACAAAAAACGTGTCAATATTCCTCCATACTGCTCGTCCAATGTATTCCAAGTGTCCTGAATGGGTAGCATCCAGAATTTACTCGAAACGAAGTCATTTAGAATGTTTTTAGAGCATAAACAGTAGTGTATAAGATTTCCTGAAAGCGCGCGCCTGCGAGTTCACGACGCTACGGAAACCGTGGCAGACCAAACCAGATGAAAGTGCGCATTCAGTGGGAATTTGCTGATTTACAAATAAGAACAGGGAAGGATTCCCCCAAGCCTGCAACTGCTGGTGGAACGGGGATGGAATGAAGATGGATGCCAGCTGGAATAAGGCACGGGTTCGTAGGAACCTCTATGATGAGCAGGCATGAAGCAACAGTGAAGAGGAAAAACTCCCCAATGGGAAGAAATCTCTTGCAGAACCAGGTTCAGCATGGAGGTCAAAAAGTAAGTAACTTTAAAACTCTTTTTTTTGTTTCTGCATTTTTTATTTTATTTTATTTTTTTTTCCTACCTGCTTTGATTCTGTTTTATTTTCCTGTATTTTAATCATGTAAAGCACTTTGCATTGTCTTTTTACTGAATTGTCCTTTACAAATAAATTTGCCTTGCCTTGCCTTGCCTTGCCTTCTGCCAGACCGGCTGGGGCTGCCTTGTGAGTTTGGCAACTGTATTAAAAAGATATCAATATCTTATTCTCCTCTATCAATGAGCAGAAACATGTTGCTCTTGCTTTACGAAGGGTCATCTTATACCCCAGTAAACTATTTTTCCAGACTAGGTAGGATCGCCTTAGGCATGTAGAGCACCATTTTCTCTCCAGTTTCAAAGCATTTTGCTTCAGAGTGTGCAGCTCTGCATTAAAACAGGGAGCCAGCTTTCTATTTTTAAACTTTTTCTTTCAAAGGCGCTGCATTGTCTAAGGCAGTACGCAGAGAACTAGCAACCCCATCAACAAAATCATCAACCTGTGGAGGGGAATAAACTAAACTGTTGCCCTCTGCAGCACTGCTCAGTGACATAGAAGAGAGAGAAAGTGAAACAGATTCTTTAAAATTTATAACTGCACTATCGGTTAATGATCCGCTAAAGTGAAACCTTCGTTTGGGGGGAGGAGAACTCTGTAAAAGATTCCTGAAGGTTATTATTAAGTGGCCAGAGAGGACAGGGTTGTGAGTAAATACTGTTATTTCTTAACATTCTGTGCCCTATGTCAGGACAAGGTCCAAAGTATGAAGATGAGAATGTGTGGGACTGTTCACATTTTGAACAAAGCCAATAGTGTTAAATGCTGCTCTTAAGGTATTACCTTCAATGTCACCATGGACGTTAAAATCCCCCTCTATGATGACCCTGTAAGTATTCAATACCAAATCAGATAGGAACTCCAACAACTCATCTAAAAATTCAGATTAAGGACCTGATAGATAAGACAAAGTTATAAAAAGAAGAGGTTTTCTGGCTTTGCAATTTGGATGAGGGAAACTAAGGGGTAAATGTTCAAAAGAGTTGTAATTATCAACTGCCTTTGGGGATAATCAGTAAGTCAGATTGTAAGATTTTTGCTACTCCTCTTTCTCGCCCAGAATTTCTGGGTATGTTAAAATTTAAATGAATAGAAGGAGGTGCTTCATTTATGCTCACATAATGCTTTTGCTGCACCCAAGTTTCTGTAAGGCAACATATCGATGAACAGAAATCAAGTAATTAACTAAAAGACTTTTTCAAGAAAGATATCTTATGTTAAATAAACCACATTTACGGTAATAGTTTTAACTGTTATAATCATTTTGTTTTAACGTTATTTTCATTTTTATCATGATTTAGTCGTTTAATATTCTTTTAGAATTTTTTTTAAATATTGGTTTTGGGCAAGACACAGTCTGGATGGAGTAATGAATGGGTAACAGTTAGGTTGTAGAAATTTATGGAAGTCAATGCAAAGGCCCTGCAAAGATAGGGGGAAGAGTTTGCATGTGTGTGTGGGTGGGTGTGTTTGTGTGTGTATGCATGGTTTAGGCCCTTTAATTGGCTGGGTGAAAACTGAATTTGCGTTTATTTTAGATTTAATAAAAAACACAAGGACAGTTCTGGGTAGTGGCCATGGCCAGTCCAAGCTACCACCCCTGTGGCCAGTGATCATAACCTCTGGAACAAACAGGTACCCTCTAAACCAGAGTGTGGCAGCAGTGATAGTGTAGTGGAATGTCATAATTAATTTGCCATTTTCTCTGTTAAGTATATTAACATCAAACTGCAACCAAATACAATAATTAATGATTCACGTGAAAAATTGGTACATACTGCAATTTAAGATGACAAAAACAGAATTTCAGCTCTTTAAAAAAAAAAAAAAAAGCTTTTGTGTTTTATGGGGAGAAGGCAAAGGTATGTGCGAAATTAACATTTCCATTTCATTAAGTGCAGCACTGATCAAATGTAAATGGTTTGGGAATTGTGCAAAAAAAACGTATCGAAACGGAAGTTCACAGCATTAATATGCATGGTGCAAATATGCAGTATTTTGGTTTGTTGTTATCAGTGTGATACAGAGTCTTTGACATGATTTAGAGTTTTACAGTTCAGCAGTCTGATGGCATTGGGCAAAACGTTAGCTAGGAATGTGGTTAAAAATACAGAACAGCAACCATTCTGGGACAAGATAATTAAATTCCTAGGGACATGGATGGATATGACCCTCCCACTGTGTCCGCGTCTATGTCTTCTTGGAGACAAATCAGCAATACCACAGCTCACAAAAGAGGTACACTCAGTGTTGATGGTTGGGCTAGCCTCAGCTGCAAGAGTTATACTGAGACACTGGAAGGCATCTGAACACCCCACATTCCAGGAATGGAAAGTGTTAATGACTGAAACGGTATCATATGAGGTTATGCTAACTAGACTGAGAAGCAAAGGACAGGTGGGGTTAAATAATTGGTATTTCTTTCAAGTCTACCTGACTTCTCAGTAGTGACCCTTTTTTATTTTATCTCTTTCACCTATTTATTCTTTAATTATTATTATTTGTTTTTCTTTTTCCCTTCATCATCCAGGAACACCGTCTATTTTTGCTTTTATCTTTATAGTTATGTTAATTGTCTGACCATGTGTTGTGAGCTGTTACTTTTTGTATACTATGCCATGCAAGCTTTGTATCGTACTTGTTTGATTGTTTAAAGGAAAATAAAAAACTTGAATAACAAAAAAAAAAATACAGAACAGCTGCTTTTTTGTGAAAATCTTGTGTTTCCCATTGATTTATTTTGAAAACAAAAGTTTTCTAAATAAATTAAGTTAATTTTGTTTTTATTAATTTTCCTGTTGGCACAATGTGATTAGTGTAGGAGAGGGGTTACCAACCTTTTTGAACTTGAGAGCTGCTCCATGGTCACTGAGTCATACAAGGACAAACCGTTCTTTCTGGTTTTTAATCAGTTTCTATCTAATATTTTTTATCAATCTTTTATCTTGTTTTGATATCAATCAATCCATCCATCTATCTTTTACTTAGCTGTCATGGTCAAGCTGGGGCTACTGCTTATCTCCAGGAGTCTTTTGGTGAAAGGCAGGTTATAACCTGGACAGGTTCCTAGTGTACAACAGGTCCTTTTTTAAATATATGATCATTTTATTTAAATTACAAATTTTTCTTCTGTTTACTTTTTATATCCTTTATTCCACTAGAATTTATGGTATTTTGCTTTTTTCCTTCTCATATAAAGCACTTTGAATACCCAGCATACCCATAGTCAATACGCATGTGCAAGATGAAAGATTTGCATTTATCCTTTTAGTTTTGAATGAAAAATACTACCTCAACAGGCGTGTATCCCTATAGTCATGCACAAAAAATTTTTTATGTGAGATCGCCATACGCTTAAAAAAACACCAAGAAGTAAGTAATTCAATTGTGTTTTTTTTTGTAAACGACTCAAGAAATATACACCCATTGAGGTAGTTTAAAGGTAATTTTTTGTACAAAACTATCGAAATAAACTAAAGGGATAAACGAGGATAAACTAAAGGGTATGCTGGTCTGACTGGGTAAGCTCATCTGACAGAACATCAGCCTATTGGTTAGGGCATAGGGCTTGGAATCATGAAGTTGTGAGTCCGAATCCCAGTGCCAAACTGGCTCTCTGGGCAAGAACATTAACCCCCAGGTGCTGCATAATGGCAGCCCACATCTCCCCAAGGGGATGGGTGAGATCAATAAAGTTCTATTTATTTATTTTATATAAAAAATATATTGCCTTGCAAATTCTGACCTATAAACTGGAAGAGTCAATGATCAGCTAATCTTTATGTATAATATACATATTTTTTATGCTTCATGTTGATATTGTCATTTTCAAATCTTTATTTATAATTATAAATAGAAGTGTAGCTGAAAAAGTATGGGCAAAAAAATGAAGTTTTAACTCATTGGTTAGTTGTGCTATCTTTAGAATAGGCTGGAGGGCACCTTGGTACTCTGGTGGCCACAGATACTGAGCTGGTGACAACTAGTGTAAATTGACCCTGTGCTAGTGACCACTGGTGTAGACTGACCCTGAGCTGGTGACCTCTAGTGTAGACTTACCATGAGCTGGTGACCACTAGTGTATATTAACCCTAAGTTGGTGACCACTTGTGAAGATTGACCCTGAGCTAGTGACCACTGGTGTAGACTGACCCTGAGCTGGTGACCTCTAGTGTAGACTGACCATGAGCTGGTGACCACTAGTGTATATTAACCCTAAGTTGGTGACCACTTGTGAAGATTGACCCTGAGCTATTGACCACTGGTGTAGACTGACCCTGAGCTGGTGACCTCTAGTGTAGACTGACCGTGAGCTAGTGACCACTAGTGTATATTAACCCTAAGTTGGTGACCACTTGTGAAGATTGACCCTGAGCTGGTTCTGGGGTCTATCATTTTCTAACTAGTTACTGCCACCCATAATAAACTTTTCTGGCTCCACCTCTAAAAACAGAATAGAAAGCGCTTACTGGACCATTTGAAACCTGGATTTTCAATATTTTAAGTCTTCCTCCAAACCCTAGGACCTTGATACTCAAATAAATACTAAGTGCCTGTTGCTTCTGCAGTTTTTCCTACCATGAACCTTTCTGACAATGTCCTGATTCAGCAGGAATTTAACAGAAAGGTCAATAGCCATTATGTGCTGTTTCACCAACATCACAGTGACAACAACATATGAAAAAGGACATTTGTTTTTTCCATAAATGAACTCTGTGTCATTATAAACCAAATTCACATAACTGTTTGTAGCCATTCTTTATTCTTTGTTTCACACATTTAATCTGGATTATACTCCAGTCTATAGTAAACCTTAATAATGATCAATGTTTACAGATAAACGCGTGAATATATTGACTATATAACAAATTTCAGTTTATTTTTAATAACTTTTATGTTTTATTTCAGATGTAGCCTACCTGAATGTCAATACAGAAAATAACGCATGGGTCAATAAAAATGATCCCGGATCTCTGGTTCAGTTTGATCTGTGGTCGCTACTTGAACGGTCTGATACCCACAGGAACTGAAAGTGCTGCTCTTCCTTTTCCTCCCGTTTCCAGGCTGCCCACCGCGGGGGAAGAAGCGCTCTCCTCCCGCAGACCGTCACAGAGCCACCATTGGCTGCCCCGGACTGCCGAAGCTGCCAGGCAGTGGCGACGGCTCCAACAGCACCGGACACACGGACTCCTTTTATTTTATTTTTTTTTTTTTCGATTGGAAACCTATCACACCGAACCTTATTAAACGGAGTGGACATAAGTTCGGGTTGTGGAAAAAAACGTCGCTAACGGGCCGGTGTTGACTGGAAGTTCCGGACAGGGAGCGGAGCTGCGCCGCTCCGCCGCCGCACTGGGAAGCTAACGTTAGCCGCTCTGCTAACGCTGCTGGATACTTCCCTCATTTCGGCAGCTTTGGATACCTGTTTTTAGAATTTTACAATTTTTAAAACTTCGAGATAATTTTTATATGTGATATCATGCTGTGTATTTTTATAAAACAGATAGCTTTAGGTATTTGTTCCTAAATTAAAAGAAGTGAGCGTTAGCTACCTAGCAGGCTAGTAGCTGTCGACTTTAAATCCACTCCAAGCCAAAGATTTCTGTTTCAAATTAGCTAGCCTCTCAGCAACAGTTTCCACGTCACCTGACTGGATGACGGTGGATCTGTCAGGAACGGAATGCTACTTTTGATAAGAACAAGTTTTTATTCTATTATTTGTTTTTGTTTTTGAGATGCAAAGATCGACACTTTACTTCCAAATCCAGGAATGCAATCATCGAAACACCAGCTCCCTCAGAAAACTAGCATGCTAACACGGAGTTAGCCGGCCAAAGTTGGAATACTGCCCCCCCCTGCTTACAGTGAGAGGCCTTAAGGAAATTTTCCCCTTTTAAAGGACTCTTCTACAGCCTTAATCCCTATTTTCCGAACGGACTTCGGGTTTCCCGAATAGCTCTGGATATCTGCGAAGGCTGCTCCAACGAGTTGGATTTAGTTTTATCATTTATAAAACGTGGATTACAACGGAGTTTGGATTAACGTCATACTGCAAAGGTGAGCTATGTGTCATCGTAGTGAATGGGGCGACTTAGGATGCTCACTTCCTTCACTTTCTTTCTCACAAAAATAAATTGTAGGATTAAAAACAGGAGAACTGTGTAATCAAAGTTGATGTCAACAGCTGTCGGTTCTTCCTGTGATGCAGACTTTAGCTCTAAGCTGGAGAAATCAATGAAAATAATGAGGAAAAAAAGGAAAAATGCAGAGATATATCATTCAGTTTTTCCATTTTTCACTTTTGTTCATCTTGTCTAATATCAGATATCCTTTGGACGTAAATCTAAAAAAAGAAAATCTAAAAATGTCTTTTTTCTATTTGTTACATTGACCAATAAATAAAATTATTAATAATAACACATAACATCATTTTGATCCATATTCTGATGAACAGATTAACCTGCAGGATCTTCTTTATCAGGGTTTTAACAGTGTTATGAAAAGAGATTTGGTTTTATCTCTTTTCTGCTTTACAGGAGTAAAGGAAAAATAAAGTAAGTTTAGTTAGATTTTTTTTAGATTGATATATGTTAAACTTGACCCAAGGTTCTTCAATTAGGTTTAAAACCAAATATTAGAGTTACATTTTTGTGGAGAGGGAATTGCAAAATTATACAAAGCATGTATTTACTCTGGCATAATCTGCTCCAGATTACAGGCTGTTTTGTTCAGAAGCTAAACTCCAATAGATTTGCTCTAAAAGTAAAACTGTAAGGTAGCTCCTTACGTAAGCAAGATGGCAGCCCACTGGAGCCAGGAGCTCCTATTTCTCCTCTTTGGTGCTTTAAAGTTGTAGGGAAATCATATTTAAATGTCAAATCATTCTGGCTTAAACATGTATATAAATGTACTGTTTATCAGACCATATTGTCCCAAAAGATAGAAAATTTCTATTAAAAAAAAAAGAATCTCGTCTTAAAATCCGTGTTTTATTTTCATTATGTTATGCAGACCAGTTAGTTATACGTCAGCTTGTACACCTAAATTCGGCCAATCATATATCAAATTTTTTTGTAGCATAGCATCTTGATTCATATGTTGCAGCTAATATACTTAAGGATTGAAATAAGAATAATTTCCTTTCCCATTGAGTTGCGTCCCAGTGTTCACGGGGATGGACGTCTGTGTCTTCGGCAGGCGTAGAGCTAACAGAACTGGCAGCGTTGCGAGGCAAGGGCTCAAACATGTACGGCTGGAAGCCTTCTACACCAAACCAAGCTTCTGCCGCCCTGGCGTCCTCTTCCACAACATCTTCAGCCCGCGTTCCTCCTCTAAATAAAAAATGTATGACGGAGGAGACTCATCCACGACCTCCGACACAAAACTCTCCTCCTCTTGCATGTTTCCGCTGTCCATAGCGTTCCTTGACAGTGTCGTTTCTAAGTCGCCAACTTAGTGCTACTTGGTCCCAATGGAATTTCCCATTGGGAACCTACTAGCACTAAGTTGTTAACTGGTTAGCAAGATGCTTCCGAGACACAGGCCACAACCAAACTTGCTTGCAAACCTTCTGCCACAACAATCCTCCCCCCTTGATAATCGACCAGTCACATTCACTTTATTCACTCATGTAAAGTCGGGCATCACTCGGGAGAATTCGGAAATGCAACGGCCGGAACAGCCACTTCCCTACGACTTTAAGGGTTAGTGGGTTTATTGTTACTATATCTTTGTCATCATTGACATTTGTTTTGGTCCACGCTCCAAAGGAGCAGGGATTTTCAACCACAATGCACCCATTAAAACACTGCTAACCCAGAGGACAGCTTCCATACTGCATTGCATAAAGCTAAGAGTATGGCGAAAGCTCACCTGCCTGAAGCTGGGGAAAGTTTACTTGGATCTATGCCAAATACAGCTTTTTAAGATGGTTTGATTCATACATTAGGATCATTCTCAAATTCTACCTTTCAAGAAATACTTTGCTCCACATTTTGTCTTATTTATTGTGTGAAATATTTTGGAACAGTTCAGTGGCAGTTTGTCATCCAGGAAAAAGCTTTATCTGTTCACCTCTAACAAAAGGCAGATCATAAACACTCCCTGTCTGCTTGACTGGAAAATATGATAAAATAAAACCCTGATTAGAAGCAGGCATTGCAAAATGTTTATTCTACATTTATCCCTTTATTCTGAGAGCTGTGAACCAATGCATATATGCAGTCATTTATTGTGTATTAATTTGCCCAAATCTCAACTTATTTCCAGTTTTTGACATCCACCGTGTCTTTCCTGAGTTACTCACCATCTGTCCCTACCTCCCATTGATGCTTAGCGACCCTCCCCCTCGGTGCTGATCCTGAGTGGCTTGACCTCAATATGAAGTGTTGGTTCAGAGATTTTTGCTTCCAGTAAATTAGGTTAAGTTTGGCTCAGTCCTTCAGAAACAGCATTTATTATAAGAAACTTGCAAATTCTGTTAATTATGGGTGGCAGAGTCAGTTACAGTCTGGTTAATTAATGTGTGACAAAGGCAAACACAGTCTAAAAGAGGTAATGTTCACTGATTTTAAACCAGGTTCTCTCGGCTTGCTGCTGCAGGCTTTCTCTACTTGCTCTAGTTTGGATGTTGTTGTTCCCGTAGGTATGTTAAATCCAGCTCACATGATTTCTCGGGTTCGTGTCTAGCACTCTGTCTGCAGGAGGTAAGCCTGCTTGGTTTAGGGATTGGCTCCAAGTTCCCCCACAGCTCCTTTCCCAACTGTTGCTAAAACAGCATCTTTTAAATGAACTCCAGGCTTCTTTCATCTGTCTGTTCTTCTCTGAAACATGTTGGAGAATGTCCACATGGAAATGATGTTTTCAGGAGAGCTCTGGCACAATTTATTATTGGCTTCCTTTTTTTTTCCTGTGTGGCCCAGAAAGTCTGATTGAATCATCTCTGTGCTTTTGAACTTGGTCACTATCTTATCTCTGATCTTCAAAACAGGGCCTGAACAAGAACGTAAACAAAGCTTGGACAGTTTGAAAGCCAGGATGAGTTCATTCTTACCTCAGAATTAGATTAAAACTTTTCCATAAATGCTTTATCTTTTGCTCTGTACCATTTTATGTTTTAGATTAAATAAATCACAGGAAGTCTGGAACATCATGCAGGGTTTCCACTTAAGTACACTATATTGCCAAAAGTATTTGCTCACCTGCCTTGACTCACATATGAGCTTAAGTGACATCCCGTTCCTAATCCATAGGGTTCAATATGACGTCGGTCCACCCTTTGCAGCTAGAACAGCTTCAACTCTTCTGGGAAGGCTGTCCACAAGGTTTAGGAGTGTGTTTATGGGAATTTTTGACCATTCTTCCAGAAGCGCATTTGTGAGGTCGCACACTGATGTTGGACGAGAAGGCCTGGCTCTCAGTCTCCGCTCTAATTCATCCCAAAGGTGTTCTATCGGGTTGAGGTCAGGACTCTGTGCAGGCCAGTCAAGTTCATCCACACCAGACTCTGTCATCCATGTCTTTATGGACCTTGCTTTGTGCACTGGTGCACAGTCATGTTGGAAGAGGAAGGGGCCAGCTCCAAACTGTTCCCACAAAGTTGGGAGCATGGAATTGTCCAAAATGTCTTGGTATGCTGAAGCATTCAGAGTTCCTTTCACTGGAACTAAGGGGCCAAGCCCAGCTCCTGAAAAACAACCCCACACCATAATCCCCCCTCCACCAAACTTTACACTTGGCACAATGCAGTCAGACAAGTACCGTTCTCCTGGCAACCGCCAAACCCAGACCCGTCCATCAGATTGCCAGATGGAGAAGCGCGATTCGTCACTCCAGAGAACGCGTCTCCACTGCTCTAGAGTCCAGTGGCGGCGTGCTTTACACCACCGCATCCGACGCTTTGCATTGCACTTGGTGATGTATGGCTTGGATGCAGCTGCTCGACCATGGAAACCCATTCCATGAAGCTCTCTGCGCACTGTTCTTGAGCTAATCTGAAGGCCACATGAAGTTTGGAGGTCTGTAGTGATTGACTCTGCAGAAAGTTGGCGACCTCTTCGCACTATGCGCGTCAGCATCCGCTGACCCCGCTCCGTCAGTTTACGTGGCCTACCACTTCGTGGCTGAGTTGCTGTCGTTCCCAAACACTTCCATTTTCTTATAATACAGCTGACAGTTGACTGTGGAATATTTAGGAGCGAGGAAATTTCACGACTGGATTTGTTGCACAGGTGGCATCCTATCACAGTTCCACGCTGGAATTCACTGAGCTCCTGAGAGCGACCCATTCTTTCACAAATGTTTGTAAAAACAGTCTGCATGCCTAGGTGCTTGAATTTATACACCTGTGGCCATGGAAGTGATTGGAACACCTGATTCCAATAATTTGGATGGGTGAGCAAATACTTTTGGCAATATAGTGTATGTTAAAACAACACAAAGCGTATATTAGCATACTGTGTATTTGCACACTTATTTTAATCATAATTTTAAATGTAAATATCATGAAATGTTCAGATTTATTTTGAAAAACCAACACAGCCGGTTCCTGTCTGTCTTGCTGAGAAGATGGTTAATGAAGCTAACTGGTGGCTACAGTGAGCCGCTCTGCTCTCAGTACTGAAGGAAAACTGGAGGAGATTGTCCAGTGTTGCCAACTTAGTGACCTCAACATATCTGGGTACTTTTCGGACCCCTTCACCATTTTTTTAAAGTAACTAGTGAGAAATGTGACTTTTCTGTGTTTTTGGTGAATTAAGCAATTTCACATGAAAGCAACAATAGTTCTGCTGTTGGTAACATGACAGCAGGTAGAGCTGTCAGGAGTGTCTTCTATGGAGTCAGAAAGGGGTCAAAATATTTGTAAACTCATAAATCTCAGTTGAAACAGAAAAAATAGAAGTTGATATTTAAAGTAAAATTTCTACCTTGTGAGAAACTAAAAAAGCTAACATAAATTAATAATTTAATCTAATTTCTGTTTAGCATTTTAATTACACTTTTTTCTTTTTTATTTATTTTCTTTATTGCAGTTTTAGATTTTCAGATTCAAATCCCTTTCTTTTAGTTTCTTTTCTTTCTTTTTTCAGTTTCAGAATTTTTTTTTACACTTTCAAATCAGTTTTATTCACACTCAGATTTTGATCCCAATCTGAAGGGAGTGGGCGGTGAAATGTGATTGACAGCTTGCAGCAGAGCTGGCGAAACATAATACTAATTATGGTTTTTTTTTCACATTAAAACATGAACAAAGCTCCAGAAAATTTTGCCTTGGGTAACAAAGCAAGATGTAAATGTTACGTAAATATAGTTTTTTTTTTTTTTTTTTCCTTCTGAAACTGTTGTACAAGAATAATTACTTGATTGCCACACCTACCTTGTAATGTGTCGGCCCTGATTACTGCATTTTTGTTAAAATCAGATATATGGGATTTGGATTCAGTCTTTGCATAAAAACTCATTCATTATTTTATAAAGTAAGGTTAACATATTTTGAATTTAAAGGTATAGTGGAGTTTTTTTAGCCTAGTAAACTAGCCCCATCCGCCAGCGGCCGAAATCATTTTTGCCTGCGAGTGGTCTAGCTAGCCTCGATCAATGCCCCAGGCTCTGAACTGGCGGGCCAATCACAACGCAGAGATGTGTTTTGAATTTCTGGATGCAAAGCAGGCGGGGTTTTGAGAGCCTGACGACTAAGCTGTGCGACGCTGGAGAAAGCATTACAAGGAAGATGGCAACAACTATTGAACAGTTCTCGTTTGACTCAGCTTTGGAATCAGTTTTGGAAGGATTAGACTTGGGGTTTCTGAGTATATATCAGCCTTTTGACGTCTGCTGGAGGTTTTGGACCCACACTACGCTCTGCCCTCCAGACACTGCATTGCCAACACAGTCACCCTACACCTGAACAGGAAAGTTAGAGAAACAAAACAAGGTCACTTGAGAATCAAAATGTTGTTGTTAGTTTTACTACTCATATTTGGATCGCATACATTTGGCCGATTTCCCTACTGAACCTGAAACTTATGATTTAAAGTGTGCCGTACTGCATGGTCATCAGTTCAGCGGGGCTCATAGAGCAGTACATGTCAGACAAGCCAAACTGAACCAAGTCAGTGTTTTGCTTTTTACTTTTGTTCTAAATATTAAACTGATGCAGACCTTTAGTTTTCTGCAAGCTTCAGATTTTATGGGATTTATAATGGTAATATTAATGCTTATTAATGAAATTATTATAAGGAGTTGAGTTACTTGCCAAAATATATTTGAGTTTTATAAATGTCATTACTAAAGGCAAAGTATCGGATCGGGATTTGAAACTGAATTAGATTTGAGGTAAAAAGATTGGATTAGAGGCCTATAATGCTGATCGAGACATCCCTATCATTTTTATACATTTAACTGTTTCCCAGTTTAAATCTCTCACCCCAAGGTATTTTTCTGCAGCTCTCACTATTATTTAGATTTTTTTAAATGTATTTATTTGTTGTCTGAGCTGTACAGTTGATAACTTCTACAATGAAAAGTACAAAATCGTTCTTCTTTAACAATCAATGAGTCTTTTTGCAGTGTTGGAACTCTCCAAAGGTTTTTAACTTTCTATTTGCATCACTGTTGATGTGTGACTTTCTGACTGGGGTGGGATTCTTTTTGCAGCTCTAGCATAAGTTATTCTCAGCTCTAATTTTACTTTTCGTAGATTTTCATTGATAGCAGATTTAACAGGCTTTTGTTGAACTTCAATCATCAGAATCAGCTGTGCTAAAAGCAGAGAAAACTGTAAAACCTGCAGGACAGCGGCCCCCGAGGACCGACTTTAGACAGACTTAAACTAGAATAATGATATTTTACTTATAGCTCCTTTAATAACTAGATGTTAGTTCAAAGGATTTAATTTGAACAATAACTTTCATGTAGTCATTATTTCACAAGCTTTAACGGCAGGAACTCTTGTGAAATCTTTGTCATGGAAGATGATGCAGATAAATTCTTTGGATATCTCTGTGTGTGGTGTGATTTATGCTGCTTTTGATTTGTTATAGAAGTTAGCGCCTTGGTCGGCAGCAAAGTCACATCTTGGCTCTGCTTAAAGTTCAAAACTACCAGAAAAATAGGTAGTTGTGTTTCGAACTATCGCAAAAACAAAAGGTTTTATTCTTTTAACTGTTCTGTGAGTAACAGTAGTTTAATGAGAGAATAATGCTCATAGTTCCAGTCATTTCTATTGGGAGCTACAGCTAATATTGAACCCCGAGCTGCTCCCTGTTGAAATTCTAAACTTCAGAGAATGTTTCTGTTATGTTTGCAACTGGCAAGCTTCAACGACATTAATGGATTAGTGAGAAACATGCTTCTAGTTATTCATGTTGAGATTTTTCTCACTTTATTAGCAAATCAAGAAGTTAAAGTGAAAGTTTAGACTTTGAACTTCTCTGATGTGAAGCAGAAGATGCAGGAGAGAAGACGTTGATCAATTTAGTCTTCCAAACCCGTTGAATGGGGGGTTCTTTATGTTGGTAATGTTCACTCATGTATGTTGTCATAAACAGTAAATGGAAAACATTTAATGATATTCATCTAATTCTTTTCTTTTCTTGCATTTCTTAATACGCGCTGCTCCGCCTCACCACCACATGGCTGAAGATGATGTGTGAGGTGATGCCCACCATCAGCGAGACGGAAGGGCCCGGCGGGGGGAGCGGCAGCGGCCGCCGAGGCTCCGGCTCCCCACTGCAGTCAGAGTCCGAGGGTCACTTTGAGTCGTTGATGGTGTCAATGCTGGAGGAGAGGGATCGCCTTCTGGACACTCTGAGGGAGACTCAGGAGAACCTGGGTCTGACTCAGAGCAAACTGCATGAAGTCAGCCATGAAAGGGACTCCCTGCAGAGGCAACTCAACACTGCTCTGCCACAGGTGGGTGGAGAAATTATCCAAGTAATTAAAGCCGCTTAAGACCAGCCTTAAAATCGCTCTGGCTCCAGGCATGGTTCCTGTATGTGTTGATGCCACTTCCTGTTTGTTGGCAAAGGGACACTAATGACTTCCTGTATAATTTGGAAACTGTAAATAAATTATCTTATTAGACAGAGTTTTATACTTGGATTATAAGGAAATCGGCATTCTGCATTTATCCCAGGAAGCTAACTTTCTTGTCTAAGTAGGTGGGGCCAAGGTGATGTCATCAAACTGCCCAACCACTGAGTTGATCAGTGAAATGAAGCTTTTCTGTGGACTTGATGGATTGTGGACAAGTTTTAGATGTCTGTGTTACACTGATGTTTGGGTGCATTGAAAATTCTCTTGAAATACGCCAAAGTTCGCAACAGGATGATTTTGAGCCTATTGGTGACTTTTTGAGTGCGTAGGCCCCGAAAAAGATAATTATTTTAGGAAAGAAATGAATAAAAAGAGTAAATACAGCTACAGTAGGCCTGATCTAATTCCCAGAACGTTGGTGGTTACCTCCCATGAATGTCTGGGCTGATCAGCACCACTGGACTTTAGCTGCTATTAGAATATCAGAAAACCTTTTAGTCTATTTTAATTGTTTTCTTTAAAAATGTTCATAAAGTTTGCAGATATTAAAACAACAAATGTGTGAATATCACACAGATTACCGTGGTTATACACGTGTGACATACTATGCAGCCCTGCGATGTGGTAACACTGATCAGGGCAGCTAAACTCAAACCTCAAAAGAGATCAGCTGATTCACACAGCTTGGATTGTTTAAGCCTGGATAATATCACCCGTTTACAGATAAACCTGGTGGTTTAATGTTTAGTATTGTCATCGCTGACATGACAGCGGTTTTATTATTTAGAACAAAATAGTTTGGTTCAATAGAAATCCAGGAAAAGTGTGTAAATGTACATGTGTCAGGCTCTGTCTCTTAAAGTTCTGCTAAATGTCTTTCCTTTCCTTGAATGGATTTGATGGGAGCAGAACTAGACTGGTAATTTGTAGAACCAAACCCGAATGCTGCAAGTGATCAATCTGCTGCTCTTCAGTCTTCAATTAAATTAGATTTACCAGAATAGCCAAACTGCAGAGAACTTGATGCTTAGGGAATATCTTTATACCACATCAGCAGCAAATATTTTTAATCTGAAATTAACTTTTATTCATCAAACAAAGAAAATCAGCTACAGTAGATGGACTCTAGAGGTATTGGCTTTAATTTTATTTAGTTGGCCGTTGGAGGGTTGGCCGTTGACCACAGGCAACACTGGGTGTTTCATAGGTAATGATACAAACAATGTTGTTCTAGTTCATATTTAAAAGAACAAGGTCAAAGTTCAGTTCATTTGAAAATTAACTAGCTCACCTTCATAGTTCTTTTTTGGAAAAGTGAACTAACTTTCCAAACCTATAAATGAACTAGTTCAAGTTAATTTGGCAAATTAAGCCACAATCCTCTACAATAGAACTTCATATTCCCCCCTTTTAAATGTGTGATCATAATATATAGAAAGAAATGGGAAATAATGGATAAGTCAAGGTATAATTGATGTGCAGTGAAGCCTTTATTTAGCCAAAACACACAGAACTTCAGAAACATAAAGGAACATTCAGGTTCTGCTGACAAGATCTGGATCAAAATGATTTCTTCCATTCTCCTCATTTAGTAGCCGATATTTACCAAGATAGCTCGGATGCGTTAAAGCTGCAGTCTGTAACATTGAGAAGAGAGCAGACTTCGACTGAAAATTTGAAGAAAAACAGGTTTCACGTCACTCCCCCACCCTCTCTGCTTCACTCATGCCCCACCTCCAAGCTCCACCCCTCTCACAGCATCTGCGCGGCTACCGCATGCGACCAGAAGGGGGGGATTCAGCGTGTGTGAGCTGTGATTGACACTCCATCAGACGCTCCTCTGGCTGTGATTGGTTGTTTTGACTCGTCCCGAATTATTCTTTCCAGATTGAAATACAGGCAGTATGCGGGACCAATTGAAGCAGTTTTTTTCACAGGTTACATATCACATGTACTGCTGCTGGGCATAGGGACAGTTTTAGCCAATATGACAAAAAAGTGATTTTTA
Organism: Cyprinodon tularosa; assembly: GCF_016077235.1. Taxonomy (NCBI): domain Eukaryota; kingdom Metazoa; phylum Chordata; class Actinopteri; order Cyprinodontiformes; family Cyprinodontidae; genus Cyprinodon; species Cyprinodon tularosa. Next base: position 581,532 of record NW_024039039.1, on the reverse strand, counting down.
AAAACTTACAGACTTCAGCTTTAACTCAATGTGTGGCTTTAAATTTGAGGTGGATGTACAGACTTGTTTGTTAATTCTTGGTGGGACCAGTTTGCACTAAAACGTGATTTTTTTTCTGTCCCATGCTTTCTTTGTTAGTTGATCAAACTCTGCCCAGCGCTCTGCTAAACTGGCATCAGAAATACCAGCAAATGAGTCTGAATGAAGCAGACTAGTACTGGAAGTAGACATTGTGACTCTGTCAGGCTGTTTGCCTTAAAACCTGACGTTATCCAATGAAAAGTGTCGTTATCAATTGAACCCTAACGTTAGCTGTGTGTGTCGCTAATTCTTCTCAGAGTGAACGTCGCTCTGGTTCATGTTTATTACTTCAAAACTGATCCGTTCAGTAGGGCTGAACGATTTTGTCAAAAATCAAAATTCCATTTATTTTCAACCCATATTTTCATGTCTATGTTTTCTTCCATGGTTTCAGCTTTTCCATGATCTTGAAAGCCTGCCTATCCAGAATCCAGTGCTGCAGGACATTACTGTAACATTTGAATGAAAAAGTTCTTCCCTCTATTATAATGCACAGATCTAAGTAGTAGCTGCAACTCTCTGTTCCTTCTGTGCAGCAGTATACCCATTTTAATCATATTACCGGGAGAAATTTAGTTAATGTTGTTAAATGTATTGTGACTAAAATCAGTGGCTCTTTGATTTGAAATAGCATTTTTCTATGTTTGCGATTATATTGCAAATACACCTAAATACCCAGCCCTAGGTCACTAAAAATAGGAACTTATTCAATGAACGCCATTCATTAAACGGACACTGAATACAAATGGATGTATTGACATGAGTCTGACCCTGCTGGTTTACTTCACTCTTTAGTCCAACCTTGTTTTAATTATAGAAAACCGCAATGATCTGTTTCTGCTGTAAGTTGAAGAAAAGTGTCTCCAAAGCCTCAGCACCACTTTCTGGCACATCTGGATGTTGGTGAAATCCCAACACTCACCTTTCTAAAAGACAAATGACAGACCTGTTGAAACCCCTGGTCTTTTTACTTGGAGCAAAGAGTTGAAAGATTAAACTGTCTGACCAGCATCTCAACAGATGAGGCCAAAGTTTGAACTAATGAGAAGAAAAATCTCTTTATTTTATTCCCTCTCCTGGTTCCTGGGCATGTTTTAAAGTAAACACCCCCTTCCTTTGTCATACAGTGTTGTCTGTTCAAAGGATTCCCCCACAGATTTAGGACCCTGAGGGAATCAGCATAGGGTCCCTGCCTGATAGTCTTCATCTAAATAACAGAAAATATTCTCTTTGAATGTCAGAGAATCACAGGTCTGTAGCTTAAAGCTTTAATGGTTAGAAAATATGCATCCATGCATACATTTGCAGTTTCTTTAAGGAGCATCCTCCCCCAAAGAAATGACCAGCGCACTGGATGAATCGTTTTTAGTCACTTGATAAACAGATCAAAGTCCAGCTGTCCTCATGGAGTAGGAAGACTGTCTGACACGTAAAAAAAAAAAAAGCTGATCTGAACTGTTTTCTGTCTCTAAAACTCAAATCTACCCTTAAAGAGATGCAGAAATCCTGAAGAAGAAAAGTTTTAGTGCCCTTAAACATAGAATTAATGCTTTGTTTCTGTTTTCCTGCTTTGCATAATGTGCTGCAGGAGGCGTTGCCCTGGCCTTCTGCTGTGGGCTTTAAGGCCTGTGGTGGATGAATTACTCGTGTTTTCCCCATGCAGGGTTTTATATTCATAAAGAAGGGTTCAGGTTCCCACCTTTTAAATTATGCACCAACTCTGGTTCAGGGTTACTGATGCATTCCTGACTGAGTGCTCTGCCTTCACCTGGCCTTCAACTGGATCCAGTTCTTTGCTAGGTAGGGGACCATGACGGACCTGCTGCCTGGAGGGGCTCTCACTTGGTTCAGGAGGGGGTTCTGAGAAAATCACCTCAGGGCAGCTACCTCCAAAGTCGGTCCAGTCCAATATTTTCTCTGCTCGGTTATGTTTTTACATTTACGGCAGTCATGGATATAAACGGGACGGTGAAAAGAGTCGACATCAATTTGGTGGTGGGGTGCGATAATCTAACCTGACTCAGCATATCCATCTGGAAACCTTCCGTTGAAGTAATTTTGGGAAGGGGCGAAAATACTGGTTAGCTGATTGACCTATGTTGGTGATAGACGGGCCAAATGAACCAATCAGATCAACGAAGCATATGACGTACTAACAGCCAGGCTACTCTTGCCGAAACCAGTCGGGAGAAGAGCAAAAACATCTTTTCCTCTGAGAAAAGCCTCCAGAGCAGTGTTTTGCTCTTCTTTCAGTGAAGAAATACTTTGTAATTCCAATAAAACTTGATCGATAGCCACGCTAACGCTAGTTTCATCGGCTGAAGCCGCCATGTTCTTTAGACTGAACTGTCGCGCTTCTCGTTGCGTCACACCTCAACCCGCCTCAAAGCCTACGCTGATTGGACGTTCGTTTGGTGAACGGCTCCAAATTTTCTTTAACGGAGAGTCTACAGACTGATCTGCGAGTGAAACCTTGAAAGCTCGCGAGATCAGGATGGTCTCACGAGGCTAGCGATAATCTGCTAAAATAAAGCCAAGTAATGAACTTATCCATGTTCAGAACATGGAGGGAAGAATCATTTTAAAATCTGCAGAGACTCACTCAGGTTTTTCCAACCGACGACAACGAATTAGGGATTTATTCTGAGTTAAAAGATATTAAAGCTGTAATCCTGTCTTTGGAGAATGTTGCACAATCATTTAAAAGCTCGGTTTTTCTAGGCTGGTCTCTGTTGGGATGCTTTGAAAGTCTGGGTTAAGATCTTTGTTCTCTGAGAATGTTTGACCACAATATGAGAATCTCTTTACCCAGTCAGGCCAGATGCACGTTTAATGGCAGAAATGAGAATGTGAAATCTTCTTCTTTGACTTCATTTCTGCATGAGGCTGCAGTGTTTTCTGTGTTTCACACTGTAAATCTGAAGCTAAAGTGCTCGTTGTTACTGGAGGGAAACAAATAAAATCCGACTGAAAACAGCAACTCTTTATCTGCTTTATAGGCCAAGTTTACAGCTCCTTAATCCTTTCATCCTGTGTCACCCAAGCCTCATAACGTTCACGTGCTCCACATAGCAGAACAGACGAGTTCTCTGCAGTTTACCAGAGACTGAAGCTACATTAAACATGTTTGATGAATTGCTGGTTTTCACGGTCTCGTGGTTTAGCTAAATCCAGTAGCTAAATAGTTACAACAAAACAAAACCTGCAACTGTTTAAAATCCTTCTTTTAAAAGAGAAGAGCTGGCTGTAAACTCAGTCGCCCTAACTGTTAAACAACATGTTGGATGTGAAGTTCACAGGTTTTCTAATGGGTAAGGAGGGAACCTTTTGATGGATTCAGAGAAAGTTAAAAACAATGACCTGATTAAATGATGCTTGGTGTTTTTCCCTGCAACCCCTCAGAAACATGCTTAGTGCCACCCGGGATGTAGGTGAAAGGGAGGTACAGGTCTCTTTCTCTGTGTTTTCCATTTGACTGGAATGCACAAACATTCCAGAACGGCCTGCTTCCACGTCAGCAGCTCGTTACAGCAGCGGCGTCCTCAAAGACAGGCAGCTTTGGTTGTTTATTTATTATTAAGTTTAAATGCTTGTGTTCGCTGCTGGATACATCTGTCTGTCTCTGTCCCAGTCTGTCCTCAATGTTAGGAGCAGAGACATTTGACCACCAGGCTTTTAGCTCGGGATATTTCATAGGGCGTACACCTTGATGTATTACATCTTTAGGCTTTGCGCAACGTAAATGTTGAAATTTATAATCTCTGAAAAGCCGTTTCCTGCATTTTGGGGTGGAATGCAGCTAACTTTTTGCCTTTGTTCCAACGCTACTTTTGTCCGGATTATGGGAAGTAATTGTACGTTCACACCGCAAGCAGCAAGAGCAGCAAAACGGTGCGTGCTGCTTCATTTTGGATGCTTGTAAAAGTTAGTTCTGATGCGCAGCTGAAGCATCTTTGCTGTCCTGGCTGCACGGTGAAAAAGTGGGTCTGATGCGCGTTGGGCGGAGCTAACCTATCCTTTCTCTGCCTGTAACAATGGCAGCTATATATGCTGTGATCAGTGAATAAAAAGTAGTTTTAATAAGTTTTTCTGTGAGAAATCCACCTGAAAACTTAATCTGTGTAGTCACTTCATCCAGATTACCATCCTTCAAATATTATTTCTCTGTTGGAGCCGCTCAGACCCCCACATACCGTTGTTGCATGTCACCAGGATTCCCATTCAAAAGGGGCCTATGGCCCGGTCGCCTCTTCTCGGTTTGCCGTTGCGGCTGGAAGGCGGTTTTCATGTACCTAATCCAAACTGCAGGCACCAGAATAATAAAAGCGAACATGTTTTGCCGGCAGATTTCAGCATTTTAAGTTAAATTAGGTGTTAATAAACTGTTTCGGAGGAGTGATCATAACGATCTGTATCAGCAGTGCTGTGTCTATCTCCCTTGCCAGCTCTCAGATCAACTTCTCTGATTGGTTGATGTGGCGCATTGAGCAGCAAAAGTACACATTTTCCAACTCCAGCAGCAACTGCGTTTACAATGGGTTGCACTCGTCAGATGCTCAAACGCTCTGCTTCTGCTGCTCAAAACACGCTGCAGGATGTTTTGCTGTGCCTTGATGCGCGTCAACCATTGACTTTGCATGTAAATTAGCTGCTCCTGCTGCCTTTGCTGCTTGCGGTCTGAACGTAGCATCATGCTACGTTCACACCAAACACAGCAAAAACGTGTCTGCTGCTTCATTTTTGATGCTTGTACAAGTTTAATTCTGACGCGGAGCAGGAGCAGCAAAGCTGCGCGGTGAGAAAGTGGGTCTGATGTGTGTTGGGCAGAGCTACTCTATCCTTTCTTTGCCCTGCAGCTATATTTGCTGTGATCAGTGGGAATAAAGTAGTTTTGATATGTTTTTAAGTGGGAAAATCCACCTGAAAACTTCATCGGTGCAGTCAGTTCATCCAGATTACCATCCTGCCTTCAAATATTATTTCTGTCTCTAGGAATCCCATTCAACAGCAGCCTATGGCCCGGTCGCCTCTTCGCAGTTTGCGGTTTTTATGTATGTAATCCAAACTGCAGGCACCAGGATAATAAAAGTGAACATATTTTGCCAGAATTTTAAGTTAATTTAGGTGTTAATAAACTGTTTCAGAAGAGTGATCATAGCGCTCTGTATCATCAGTGATGTGTCTGTCTCGCTGTCAGCTCCCAAATAAGCTTCTCTGATTGGTTGATGTGGCTCATCGAGCAGCAGAAGTTAAATTTTTCCATCTCAAGCAGCAGCTGAGTTTGCGTCGCGTGCATCAGATGCTTAAATGCTCACGACGCGCTGCTTCGGCTGTTCAGACTTGCTGCGCCTGCTGCTCAAAACGCGCTGCGGGACATTTTGTTGCGCCTTGACGCGCGTAATGTGGAAGGAGTTAGGGGAGACTAAAGGTGGCTTTGATCCCTCCCACTGGATTGGTCTCAGTGCTTCACACAATCAGTTAGAACTGAAAAAGGCTCTTGGATGAGAGGAGAAACGTCTTCTAGAAAATGACCATGACCTGGAAGACTGAGAACCTTCACAGATGTGTAATGTCCTGGATGCTTCTGCAGCCATGCTTTTCTGTTTATACGTGCACACGCTGCGGAGGAGCTGCTGCTCAGCAAATACATTGGAATATTTCCCTGTATTCGAGTTATTCTACATTTAGTACAGGAATGTATAATAACTGGAGAAACTTGTTTCTGATACGACCGATGGAGTATTTTATTTTTGCGCGATTAAACCGTTGTTACAGATTTGCTACAGAGCTGAATTGCTACCTAAGGTTGTTCTCCGTGTGCCGGTGGGAGTAGGACTCAGTGATGAATGGATTTCATTATTCATTAAGATTTAATTTTTGGAAAATCTGGATTTGGTTTGATCCACCAACCCAGTCCTTGGGCTTCCAGAGCTCACAGTGACATCAGTTATTCACGTCACTGTGTGATCCCGCTAGCTGTAAACATTCAGTGTGTGATATTTGAAAGAATTGAAAGCCATTAGTCTTTTTTTTTAACTATAAAACCTAAAGGAGAAAATCAAGTTATAGGATTTGATAGTTAAAAATCGTAGACTATTGCCCACACGGGAGAGCATGTGACTCAGCATGAGGCTGTGAGAGTGGGACTGCAGCTACTCCAGCAGACGGTTTTCTCTCATATATGTGTAAATAATTAGGAAAACGGATTTAAACACCATTTCCACGGCTTTTACACAGATTTAAAATCAGCTTCATTTCAGGTTACAACAAGGTTTCAGGTTAATTTTCACAACCGTTAGCATTTCAGAGTTTACAGAAGGTGTAGACAAAAATTTACATTTGGATTAAGAGATTATAACATCTAATCTGGGATTTTCTGTTGACAAAGGCAGTTAACCTATGTGAAATACAGGAAGTAAAATGCTGAGCTCCTAAATGAGGCCAACAAACCGTCTCTCTCGGATTGTTCTCACATTTATTCATTAGTAGTATGTCTAATAAGGTATAATATGAATTTAATCAGACCAAAGATTCATGTCTTTTAGGATATTACTGGAAAACGAGCTATTGAAAGCATCCTGACCCTATATGAGGAAGACGACACCAACGACCCAGAATATCTGTCATTTCCATTTATCTGTTCAACCTGGATCACAAATTAGTTTGATTTTCCTGGTTTCTGGTTTCTTCTAATTTTAAACTCATTTCCCAGGATTAGAAACTTTTCCACCAAGTAACGTGAGGAAGTGAAAGTCAGGACGACATCACATCTATTTTAGCTTGTGCAGGAAAAAAAGACCTGTGTTGAATAAAGAGAGGATGTAGAAATGATGCTTGACTGTTTTCTTTTTAGTTTTTTCCTCCCATTTCTTGTATGAAACGGTTGAATTGAATTGAGTGAGCAGGTTTCTGCCCTGACACCGCAGCGTGAGCGCAGATGGACACACAAAGGCCGACTTGTTCCACGGTGACATGAAAGCTACATAGCGAGCGCGTTGTCCTTTAACCAAACCTTAGCTGACTTCAAAAGAAGCTCACAAAGGACAGCTTAGAGGAGAGCATTGATCTTCTCTGGATTATAAAAAACATTTTTTTTCCCTGAATCCTCCCAGATTTGAACCCAGATCCTTTGAACCGTTCTTCCTTTTTTTTTAATGGGATGTTTTAACGCCCATAAAGCGTTCAGTTAAAGCTTTCAGTGAGACAGATTTGCTGTTTTTTAATAAACGCACACATGGATCTCTGAAGGGTTTGTTTGGAACCCACCACAGCCTCACAATGCTCTTTTTCTCTTGTTTCTATGACTCAGCTGCTCTGTACACAAAGGCACACAGAGTGACGTCATATTCCTACTACAGAGTATATAACCTTTGTACTCCACGTCCCTCTTTTCTTCCACCACTAATCTTGGTTAAAGGCAGCCATAAAGCTTTACTGTACTCTAATCTGTAAATTTATGCCAGCTGTTAAAGTTTTTGGCGGTATTCAGATTTCTGTTTCTACTTAAAAAAAAAAAAAAACTGCTGAAGTTAACTGTAAAAGTTTGCAACTAAATAGGATGATTTATTCTAAATGAACCATATCATCTTTTAAGTTATTATTTTTATTATTTTACCACATTATTCAAAGCCGTTTTGTCTGCCAGCAGTCCTGCATGGATCTTGAACTAAGATTAATTAATAAATATGGTGAAATAGTTTACAGAGAATAATGGCAAATTAAATTTAAAATATTTGCCAGTTCTTTTTTTTTTTATTCCTTTATTTAACCAGGAAAAGTCCCATTGAGATTAACAATCCCTTTTTCAAGGGAGTCCTGGCCAAGACAGCGGCAAAAAAGATTACATTACAAATTACATTACAGTTTACAATTACATCTATCTATAATTAGAATTCATAAAACAGTTACAAATCATATACATCTTTTTTAAACCTTTGAGCAATCGTTGAAAATGTCCGATTGGAATCAAATCCTTCAACTTCCAGTCTTTCTGAAGTCTTGAAAGACTTCAGAAAGACTCCAGTCTTGAGAACATCGAGAATACAGTCCAGCCGCTCTTGGTTGAATGTACTCACAGAGGTATGAGTAGGGATGCACGATATTGGGATTTTGGCCGATATCCGATATGCTGATATTTTAAAACTCATGTAGCCGATAACCGATATCGATACTGATGTTAAAGCTGGACAAAAATAAGTAGTCATTGAAAATAGCAGTTTTGTTATCCATTTCTGACACTTTGAAAAATAATATACTCAAATATATTTTCACATGCTGATATCGAATTGATTTTTAAAAACGCGGTATCGATCTATTTTACTTTCAAAATCTGGTGAAATTTCATCGTTCTGTTACAAACTCTCGTGATATTTTGCAAATTCTTGTGAGATTTTGTTAGTAAAATAGATCGATACCGCGTCAATATATCAACACATAAAAATATGGCAAAATTTCGTGAATTTTCGGGGGATTTCGTAGCATAACGATGACATATAGCAATATTTCATTAGTAAAAGAGATTGATATGGTGTTTTTAAATGGCAATATATCAGCATATGAAGATATTGGGATATTTTAATATATCAATATTTTTTCCCTCGTCTTTAGAAGTTTTTAAGTCTGTAAAAAAGAAGTTTTTGAGGAAGAAGAAGTAGTATTTTTTTTTTTTAGACTTTAGAAACTCGGAAGATGATCAAATATCGGGTTAAATATCGGTGGGGTGGCCGATGTCCTATATTCAGTTTTAAGGCCGATACCGATAGGGGGCCGATTATATCGTGCATCCCTAGGTATGAGGGCAACAGATGCAGAATACCCTTATAAATTATCATATACCAGCGAGTGAGTCTACGAGTTCTCATTCATTTTACAACTAATTGTTTCCATTAGTCGCCATCAATAAACAACCAAGGAGAATTAAACAGATTTATGGAATAAAGTACATGGATTTAAAATGGTTTGTTTTTGGTAAGAAAATAGAAAAAAAAAAAAGAAACAATATCGACATGTGATGGGAGCAAAATGGCGATCAGGCAAACGAAGCATGGGCCAAACTTGTCTCTTCATATCACTGTTACAGCAGCGGCTGGAAGCATTCTGCTTCTCTGTTTAATAAAACAGCTTGAAACCTTTTTGAAACAAAATTAATTAATTTGTTTAGGATCTATATTAACAGTAAACACTACAGAATTTTCAAAGCTGCTGTGAGCAATAAAACTTTATTTTAACACATTTTAAAAATAACAATAGCTTCACAGTGGACTAGGACGATATCCAAACGCTGGCCAACAATTCTAAAATAGAATATTTAGAAAATACCGTTTCAATTCTCTTCTATTCTATGATGTTCATTAAATATATCTGAGAAAGGGCTGATTTAATATTTAATTTATACGTTTTTTCAGTTTATGTTGGATTATAGATGCTAAATATCCATTTAGGGAATCTAAAATGATTTGGTCGATTGACCAACAATAGATTTTCACTTTTATCAAGAATATTTTCCGTAACATGAAGGGTTATTTTTTTTATTTATACTGAATTAAAATATGAAGTATAGTTATAGTTGAGCAATTAATTGTAGGTGCTGTAATAAATACTGACTGTAAGCAAAATGTTGTTTTCTAACTTGGGCTGCAACTATCGATTATCATGCTAATCTTAATCTGTCAATTACTTGATTAATAATCAGATGGCAAAAGTTTCCTGAAGGAAGATTTTTTTTTTTTACAGAATTAAACCAGATGAGACTAAAACTTTTCCTCTTGAGGAGTTCTGAATGGAGCAAATTGATAGACAAGTTTTTTTTTAATTCAAAATGTTTATATATTTATTTTTTACCATCTTGATATAATTTCTGCTCTGTCAGCTAAAGGCCTACAGTGAGAAAAATAAGTATTTGAACAACCTGCTATTTTGCAAGTTTTCCTTCTTAGAAATCATGGAGGGGTCTGAAATTTTCATTGTAGGTGCATGTCCACTGTGAGAGACATCATCTAAAAAAATAGAATCCAGAAATCACAATATATCAATTTTTTTAACTATTTATTTGTATGATATAAATAAGTATTTGAACACCTGAGGATGTTAATATTTGTTCCAGTAGCCTTTGTTTGCAATTCCAGAGTTCAAATGTTTCCTTTAGTTTTTCCTCACTGTATTTTAAATTCTCTTTACTCCAGTTAACAATTTGATTACTAAATTATCAATAATATCTCTGAGTTTAAAAAAATGAAATGTCAACCTATCTGTATAATATAGCAAAATATGAACCAACTAAAAATGAGATGGACGAATAGAATAAAAGACAGATTAGAAAATGTCCAACAAGGTGAAAATTTCAGTCACTTAAAACCGACTTTATTAACAGACTAAACTCTTTCTTTAAACCGACTGTAAATATATGGGGGTATGTCGCTCTTACATTCATACATACATCAGACTTCACTTCAATTCTTTGAAAATGGACTTTAACTGATGCAGTTTTCTGTTTTCAGGGCATTCACACAACCGTTTATGGGGGGATGGGCGGCGGTCTGTGCTTTTTAACAGCGCTTTTAAAAGTCTGGTTGTTCTAAGGAAATTTAACACTTCAATCTCCTGCAGTTATTGATATCATGCTGTTTTCTATCATCTTCCTGTCATATCCTCATCCTTTTAGCACATCAGCTGATGTTTGTTGACAAGTTATGTTGTTAACAGAACAGCATAAAGTCCATTCTACATTAAGTCAGGGGTTTCCAACCCTGGTCCTCAGGGACTGTGCTGTAAGACACCCGATTCATGATAGCATGACCTCCTCTGGATGCCATCATATCTGAAAAAGTCTGTTAATCACCCATTCATTGAAGAGGAGAGTCTGGCAGCAAATGAGACGCCTGAAGAGTGCCGGACCGTGATCCATGAGGACTAAGGCTGAACCCTGCAGGACGAAGGCTGAACCCTGCAGGACGAAGGCTGGACCCTACAGGACTAAGGCTGAACCCTGCAGGACGAAGGCTGAACCCTAAAGGACGAAGGCTGAACCCTGCAGGACGAAGGCTGGACCCTACAGGACTAAGGCTGGACCCTACAGGACTAAGGCTGAAACCTGCAGGACTAAGGCTGGACCCTGCAGGACGAAGGCTGAACCCTGCAGGACGAAGGCTGAACCCTACAGGACGAAGGCTGGACCCTACAGGACTAAGGCCGAACCCTGCAGGACGAAGGCTGAACCCTGCAGGACGAAGGCTGAACCCTGCAGGACGAAGGCTGGACCCTACAGGACTAAGGCTGAACCCTGCAGGACTAAGGCTGAACCCTGCAGGACGAAGGCTGAACCCTGCAGGACGAAGGCTGAACCCTGCAGGACGAAGGCTGAACCCTGCAGGACGAAGGCTGAACCCTACAGGACGAAGGCTGGACCCTGCAGGACTAAGGCTGAACCCTGCAGGACGAAGGCTGAACCCTGCAGGACGAAGGCTGGACCCTACAGGACGAAGGCTGGACCCTACAGGACGAAGGCTGAACCCTGCAGGACGAAGGCTGGACCCTACAGGACGAAGGCTGAACCCTGCAGGACTAAGGCTGGACCCTGCAGGACGAAGGCTGAACCCTGCAGGACGAAGGCTGAACCCTGCAGGACGAAGGCTGGACCCTACAGGACGAAGGCTGGACCCTGCAGGACGAAGGCTGAACCCTACAGGACGAAGGCTGAACCCTACAGGACGAAGGCTGAACCCTGCAGGACTAAGGCTGGACCCTGCAGGACGAAGGCTGGACCCTGCAGGACGAAGGCTGAACCCTGCAGGACGAAGGCTGGACCCTACAGGACGAAGGCTGGACCCTGCAGGACGAAGGCTGGACCCTGCAGGACGAAGGCTGAACCCTGCAGGACGAAGGCTGGACCCTACAGGACGAAGGCTGGACCCTGCAGGACGAAGGCTGGACCCTACAGGACGAAGGCTGGACCCTGCAGGACGAAGGCTGGACCCTACAGGACGAAGGCTGAACCCTGCAGGACGAAGGCTGGACCCTGCAGGACGAAGGCTGAACCCTGCAGGACGAAGGCTGAACCCTGCAGGACGAAGGCTGGACCCTGCAGGACGAAGGCTGGACCCTGCAGGACGAAGGCTGGACCCTGCAGGACGAAGGCTGGACCCTGCAGGACGAAGGCTGAACCCTGCAGGACGAAGGCTGGACCCTACAGGACGAAGGCTGAACCCTGCAGGACGAAGGCTGGACCCTGCAGGACGAAGGCTGAACCCTGCAGGACGAAGGCTGGACCCTACAGGACGAAGGCTGGACCCTGCAGGACGAAGGCTGGACCCTGCAGGACTAAGGCTGAACCCTGCAGGACTAAGGCTGAACCCTGCAGGACGAAGGCTGAACCCTGCAGGACTTTTGGATTTATGCCAAATTTTGAAGTGTGGTCTGTGCTATGTTATTCCACGCCACAATGCAAGAGGGACAATCAGGAACTAGTTGTGGGTCTAGATACGGCCGAGGTGGTGATGAAGTGGGGGCAAGTTTGTGTGACAACGGAGGGAGATGAGGGCGAAAAAGAGCGGGGATCCAGGTGGAAAAAAGGGTCCCAGTGTTCTCGCGCACCTCGCTCTTCTAGCTGGTCGCTCTTCACGAGTTGTTTTCCACAATGGCGATCATACATGTGTTAACGTGTTCAGATGTTTCGTTACAAAAGCACAGGCCAGAACCAAATAAGGGAACATCCCCAAGTTTACGTCAACTCTGGGATTCATTTGGATTCGCCCGTTTTATGGTGGAAGTTTAGAATTGTGAGATTTGCAGAGAAAGCAGGTATCGATGGGGTTTGAACTTCTCTGTACATCCATTTCATTCAGATGGAAACTTGTCCCTGAGTTGGAGTTGCTGCGGAGCCTCATTAGTTTTTGGTGGTGGGTCTTCCTGAAAGGGGAACAGATGCGTTCTGCTCAGTGTCACATTTCAGTTTAGCTTAAGAACAGCTAAAGTCTGCGTGCAGCAGGTAAGAAGCCTGTTGCTTCTGATCTTCTCTCCAAACAAATTTTGTCGATTGGAATATTCACACAGATAGACTAGATCCACTGGTTTGTGCATTTGGAGGTAAAAGGATGGCAGATATCAGTCCTCATTAAAGATTGATGCCAAAAGGCCTCTGTTTCACTATGCATGCAGCCATCTGCATTATGCATTCTGCTCGCTTTGTTCACATGAAGATGGGATCCTAACATTTTATTAATGTTCTAAGTCTGTTTCGATTTTTACAGTTCTCAACATATTCTCTATTTTGCACAAGATTCCTAATTGTAGGAAAGACTTCCTTGTTTCCAATGTGCTGCAGTTTGCATGGCGGTTTTCCCTGGAAAGGATCATTCCTCTCTGTTGCTCTGTTCCTTTAACAGGTTGGCACTCATATAGATCTAGCTCCCCTCCCTCTAATCTCCGCCTCCCTTCCAAATCTTATGGAGCGGCTCACTCCTCCTAACCAGCATGTTTCTCCTCTACATCCATCAGGCAGTGTGGGAAAATGTTCTGTTTCTAAGCTGAGACAAATTTCTTTGGGTCGTTGCTGTTCAGCTCCTTGAAACTTTCCCAGAACTAAAGTAAAGAGTATATTTGGCGTCAGCCTCCTGTCTGGTGATCGTTCGGTTTATAACCTTGTTGTGAACTTAGGGAGGACGTTTTGTCCTGCCTTCCTGTTGTCGCTGCCATCAGGTCCGCCCAGCCAAGGCTCGGATCTCCCTCCCACAGAGAGCTGCAGTGCTGAGTGCGGATCTCTCTCAATCCATTTCCCTACCTTTGAAAGTGAAACGGGGCAGATTGCTTAAGCCTGCCCTGCAGTAAACTATTAGATTCAGTGAAATATACAGGTTTATGTCTGGGCTGTAAAGCATAACATTTGCAGTTCTGTTAATCCAGGACTGCATGTAAAGATGACGGGGACCTTTTCAATTCTCTGAATCAGGATTTCTCATGCAGCTGAAGGTTTTTTAAAAGCAAAATCTACAGCTGAAGTTCACTTCTCCTCTGCAGGAATGTAGGAAGTGAGCAGCTCTGTAATTAGCCACGGGCCTCCGTATCGAAAGCCTCTCATTGGCCAGCAGTGGGTGGATATCGGTCGCTCTGACCAATAGCAGCACTTTCCCTCCTCCTTGAGTGATCCAGCCTCTGTGCCAATAGCTGGAAGAGCTGGACGGGAGAAAAGGGAGAATGGAAGAAAATGATCACCCCCACCCCCTGCTACTGTCAGGAACGCTGTCTGCACCACAGGGCAAAGAAAATCAGCAGTCTTCAGCAGCCCATCCATGCATAGAATCTCTAAAAGCGTGTGTACGCGTCCTTTATGAGGGGAATCATGTGAGCTTGAATTAGATGTATTCCTTCCACTGTTCTCTATGATAGCAGGTGTGAAGATGGTCTGGAAGGCCATATGACAGGGTTCCCGCGGGTCCTTAAAAAGATATTCCGTTAGGTTATATCCAAGTAACGTCTTCTTATGGGCAACGACTTAAAGGCACAAACTAAACTGTTCATAATTTATTCTTTATGGTACGCCAGCATTCATAACATGTAGGCGAATCACTGTTCCCCAGACATCCGAGGTTATATGTTTTATATTTATGTATTTTAAAAACAAAGCAGCGCGTGTATGACGTCATCCGCGCATGCGCACTGGAATCGTAACAGGAAGCCTGGGCCACATTCTACTAATTCGGCTAGCTAATCTGAATCGTTCAATTCCATTTTGAGAGCGAGATCATCTGTGGTAGTACAGGGTTCCCGCGGGTCCTTAAAAAGTCTTAAAAGGCATTGAATTCTTCAAAATAAAATTAAGGCCTTAATTGGTATTAAAATGTCTTAAATCAGTCTTTTGTAGGTCTTAATTTTAAAAACATCATACATAGGATTATTTTTATTACGATTTATTTTTGTAATCCAAATAAAACATTAAAAACTTACCTTTTTTTTTTTTATAAAAAAAAAAAAAACGGCTCGCCATTATTGGTTCCGTCCCGATAGCGGAACCAATAAAAGCGTTGTTGCGGCCGGGACATTTGGGAGATGCGCCATTAACTTTTTGTCTGGAAAATACGAGCAAGTGTAAATGTAACCAAAACTGTCTCCAGCCAAGAGTTTTCTCCATGGCTAAAACCAGGGAACATATTTGAGGCTCAGAGGATTTTGTGCAAGAAGTCATTCAAGCTCAGAACGATGGGAATTAAGGCAGTGGAGTCGCACATGCGAAGCACAAAGCGTCAAAATCGAGTTACTGAGAAACAGCCGGTATTTCTCAGTTTAGTTCCACCCTTGTCTCTGCAACGCCTCCACTTATCACCAAATCAAACATACTAAGAAAACCATACAAAGAAAAATAGCTGCAAAAAAGACTTAGCACTGGTTATGTTGTGGCTTTAAAACTGATTTGTTTTGTTCCCTGCTAAAACAAAGTTTGTGAATTCAGTTAAATAATTGTTAAAATATATCTGTCATTTGTGTGTTTTTAGCTTTCTTCCTGTATGGGAAGCTTTTCAACATTTGAAACATTAGTGCAGTGGTTTATGTTATAATAAACCTTTGGGTTAAGTTGTCGCAAGCAGGTTTTTCTTGTGTTTCTTGTGAATTTGGTCTTAAATTTTTTTTTGAATTGGCATTAAAAAGTCTTGACTTTAACTTGCCTTATGCTGTAGGAACCCTGTATGAGATAACTTATCTTTTGGAGTGCTTGTTGTCTGACGCTCCAGAGCTCATCATGTAAGCATGACTGTCAGCCCCCTCATGAAGATGCAGGAATGTCCAATAATGCACGGCGGTTTACTGTGGGAGCAATCACTGAAACCACACGGGGGGGGGAGCTAATCATTCATAACTTTATACCAGAGACGCTGTGGGTTGGACAGGTTTTATTGTAATAAAATAACTGCAAATCCAGTTATTAAACATAAAACCCCACCTGTCTGCACTGTGCTTCAGTTAAAGGTTCTGCTTTGTGGAAGTTTTAGGTTTTTTTAAAGCTAATAATGATGCTTTCTTCAGACCTTCACTCAGCGCTTTGCTCCGTTTTCTAGGAGTTTGCTGCTCTGACGAAGGAAGTGAACATCTACCGAGAGCAGCTTCTGGAAAAGGAGGAGGAGATCGCAGAGCTGAAGGCAGAGAGGAACAACACCCGGGTGAGCGGCGTGTAGACATACCTGGCTAATTCCTGCCTCTTTCTGTTTTGACTGGAGCTGGTTGTCATAACAGCGGTTCACCGTCAGCCTCTGTCTTCTAATCCAAAGCATTGTCCAAAGCCCTCCATGTGGAAAGCTGCTTAGTCATCAGAAATTTTCCACTACACACAACACATCTGACAGCATCTAACTGCTCTGTTGATGCACATGTGGTTCCCAGTAGAAGATGCAAACGCTGACTTGTTAATGCTCTGATGTGTGTGCAGCTGCTGTTGGAGCACTTGGAGTGCCTGGTGTCTCGTCACGAGCGCAGTCTGAGGATGACTGTGGTGAAGAGGCAGGCTCAGTCTCCTGCAGGCGTCTCCAGTGAGGTGGAGGTCCTGAAAGCGCTTAAGTCACTTTTTGAACACCACAAAGCCCTCGATGAGAAGGTAAAAAATAATGTTTGGAGTGTTGGAAATAAAAGAATTATGAGAAATCCAAAGATAAATGCTGATGAAATGGAGTCACACAGGGTTCATTTGTTTTTTTAAACAGGTGAGAGAAAGACTCCGCGTTGCTTTAGAGCGATGCAGTGCATTGGAGGAGCAGCTCGCCATCTCTCACAAAGAAGTAAGAAACACATCCTGAAGAACTTCCATAGGAAGAAGGTTAAAGTTTTAAGATGTTTGATGCATTTCTGGGGGTTAAACTTGGTCCAAATATTCAGGTTTTAGTCCTGAATGGAACGGTTTAGGTAAAATAAGAAGTTGAGTGTTTCTGCAGGTTAGCAGTAAAACACAGGAAGGTCCAGATGTTGATTGAAAAGCCCAGAGGACCTCAGATATTGACACACTCACACAGACCCAGTCCAGCTCGGATTGTTCTGTTAAAACCAAAGTCTCAATTTGGTTTGGAAAGGGAAGAACGGTGGAGACTCTATCATGGTTTGGGATCCATTTTTTATTCATTAGTAGGGAGATATAAAAAAAAAAAAAACTCAGATAAACCAAACGGCAACAAAACTGTTGAGATTAAAATTCTCCAGCGAATGATCCGCCTGATGGTGACACCAAGCCAAACGCTTCGTTTTTGACCCAGAACTTTTCTCCCTGAGCTTTAGAACATCTCCAGGCTGGAAGTCAAGTAGCAGAACAACAAAGGATCAGTTGATGTGAAAACCAATGATAGAAGCAGAGTTTTTTCATTAACATTAAGCTAGATTCCTACTCTACGTAGAACAAAGATGGCCGCTCGTGTTCCCGAATAGGGAGGGGCTGCAGCTCAGAGAGCAGAATTCATGAGGATTACTCTGACAGACATGATTCAAAATGCAAGATTGGGCCTGATTTAGATGAAAGAACCTCTTTAGTAGCCTCTTCCCAGCTGCAGCAGATGAAGCTTTTGTCAGGAGTGAACTGGGTCATCAACTGGTTTCCTCTGGATCCCTGAACTGAACAGAATCCAGTAAGAGCAGCAGGAATCCTCAAAGCGTTTTAAACCTGGAAAACCAGCAGCATCAGCATTTCATGAAGAGTTCAGGTGAAGCATGAAGGTCCGTTACTAATAGAAATCTGCACCCAGTGTTTCCGCCCAATATGCGCCATAAGGAGATGTCTGACTGTGGTTCCTGAAAGCTTTTAGCAGAATCAGACCCTTTGAACCCAAACGGGCCGGTACTGCCCAACGAGCCGTCGGCACTCAGCTGCTCTTGGTGTTTCCCACAGCTGTCTTACCTCAGGGAGCAGAGCAGCCAGAAGAGAGGCCTGGCAGATGGAACCAGCGAGGTCAACCACACGTCTGAAAACCCCCCCAGCACCAACGGCAAGGTGAGGAGGCCTGCTGGTCAAAGGATTTGATTGGTTTTTCAGATGATCCATGGATGGAGAAGATAGATGATTGGTTGACTTGTTGCTGATACCACAGCGCTCCTCGGATGGCTCACTGAGTCAGGAAGATGAGTCCGGAACCGGGTTTGGAAAGGTGGGGGAGCTCCAGGAGGTAGTGGACCGTCAGACGGCTGATCTGGGCCAAATGAAGGAACGCATGGCTGCCATGGTATCACGCATCAGTGAGCTGGAGGAGGACCTGGACACGGCCAGAAAGGACCTGATCAAGTCCGAGGAGATGAACACCAGGCTGCAGCGGGACCTCAGAGAGGTGAGAGCGACGGATCAGAACAGAACCTTGCCTGCTGCATGTGTGCGGGTCCCTGACGCTGCCGTTTGTCCCCATAGTCGATGGCTCAGAAGGACGACATGGAGGAGAGGATCACCACTCTGGAGAAACGCTACCTGGCCGCTCAGCGGGAGGCCACGTCCGTCCATGACCTGAACGACAAACTGGAGAACGAGGTGGCCAACAAGGAGTCCCTCTACAGACAGGTAGGTCTGGCTTTGGATAAAATCCGTTGGGTTTGTTGGATGGAAGCTTCCTTCAGATGTCTGCACCCTTTGACTTCCCACCGCTTCAGGACTGAATGAAAACAGTGGTTGGTTTGTGTTCACGCAGTCACTGTGAGAGGAGACGTCTTTCTCCTCTTTTCTTCTGCTTTTTGTCTGTTTTTGTGTCGCTGTGAATGCTCTGTTCTTCCCTTCCTGCCCACCCATCTCTGCATCCCGTCTCCCTTTGTCTCCGTCTGCCTGTCAGCCCTTTTCTTTTCATTCCTTTCACTCCGTGGAGTCGACTGCTGAGCCTGTAGCATCACACAGACAGACCAGTGGCCATTATGTTTGCTAATGACTTCATTCCTCTCTCAGTCCGAGGAGAGAAACCGGCAGCTGCAGGAGAAGCTGGAGCTGGCCGAGCAGAAGCTGCAGCAGACCATCCGCAAAGCAGAGACTCTGCCTGAGGTGGAAGCTGAGTTGGCCCAGAGGGTCGCCGCCCTCACAAAGGTACACAAAAACAAGAGAAGCCTTAAAAATAACGAGAATTCAACTTGTTAATGTTTAGTTTAAAATGAAGACCAGAACCTTTCTTTAAATCTCCAACAGAAGAAGGAGCTCCTCCTGATCAGTCATTGAATTCAGAGCCACACATTCAAAAATATGAGCATCTCTGAGTTCCCTTTACTGCTCAGCTGCCCTCTGCTAATAGATGTGGATATTTTCCCATTGATCCCATTCAGAGCAAACTTCTGCAGCTTCATCTAGTTGATCCTTTTGGTTTCTTATCATGCTGGGAGTTCCAGCAGCCAATAGAGTCTCTTCTTGATCAGGATTGATGAAAAAAGATGTTGAATCTGACTACATCTCAGATTTTAAACTTAAAACATGAATCAGATGTTGAATCCTCATCCAAATAATAAAAAAAACTCTCAGTAAAGCTCAGAACTTCCTGGATAGTCAAACTTCAGACAAATCCATTTAAAATAATGATTAAATCTGTAATCTTTAAGCAGAATGTTTGCTTAATGAATTAAGACATTAGGCATGAAGCAGAGAAGGAAGAGGGACTCATGTTTAAACATGACCCAGAACCATGATTGGTGCCTGTCCAGGATTTAGCTGTAAGATAAAAGAGATGTTTGGTCTATTAGTTTAGTAGAATAATAAAAAAGCTCAGCTTTAGCCTGGATGGAGGGAGTTTCCATAAACATGTGCATCATATAACCATCAATATTGTCACAGAGTACGAAGCCGTTGTCAGCGGAAATCTATTTATAGAAGCTGCTCCTGTTTTCATCCATTTATAGTCGAACCTCTGCTGAAAAACTCGGCACCTTATTGGTGTGGGATCAGGCACAGAGTCAGCATTTCAGCTTAGGATTCCAATCTAAAACAGTTTGTGTGGGATTTATTAGAGCAGATAAAGCATTAGACGACAGTCTGTCAGCACGACTTGCAGGCAGAAGAAATGGACAATTCTGGTGTCAATCTGTCCACAATTGTGATGAAGCTAAGTTTAGGCTCTGATGGAGTTAAAATACCAGTTGATGAAATGATGCATTATAACCTCTTACATTTCTTTTCAATTATAAATCTATGTTTAGTTAAAGGGGAATATATATATATATTTTTTTTTACATTGGGCCCTTGATTTTACGTTATTACATCTTGTTCTACTCACCCATATAAGTTTTGTGTCATTTGGAGCCGTTCTGAAGATATTCCGTTAGGTTATATTCAAGTAACGTCTTCTTATGGGCAAAATACTTGAAGGCACAAACTAAACTGTTCATAATTTATTCTTTATGGTACGCCAGCATTCATAACATGTAGGCGAATCACTGTCTGCCAGACATCCGAGGTTATATGTTTTATATTTATGTATTTTAAAAACAAAGCGGCGCGTGTATAACGTCATCCGCGCATGCGCACGGGAATCGTAACAGGAAGCCTGGGCCACATTCTACTAATTCGGCTAGCTAATCTGAATTGTTCAATTCCATTTTGAGAACAAGATCATCTGTGGTAGTACAGGGTTCCCGCGGGTCCTTAAAAAGTCTTAAAAGGCATTGAATTCTTCAAAATAAAACTAAGGCCTTAATTGGTATAAAAATGTCTTAAATCAGTCTTTCGTACGTCTTAATTTTTAAAACCTCATAAAAAGGATTATTTTTATTATGATTTATTTTTGTAATCTAAATAAAATGTTAAAATGTACCTTTTTTTTTTGTTATTTAAACAAAATAACGGCTCGCCATTATTGGTTCTGTCCGGATAGTGGAACCATTAAAAGCGTTGTTATGGCCGGGACATTTGGGAGATGTGCCATTAACTTTTTGTCTGGAAAATATGAGCAAGTGTAAATGTAACCAAAATTGTCTCCAGCCAAGAGTTTTCTCCATGGCTAAAACCAGGGAACATACATGAGGCTCAGTGGATTTTGTGCAAGAAGCGATTCAAGCTCGGAACGATGGGAATTAAGGCAGTGGAGTCGCACATGCGAAACACAAAAGCGTCAAAATGGAGTTACAGAGAAACAGCCGATATTTCTCAGTTTAGTTCCACCCTTGTCTCTGCAACGCCTCCACTTATCACCAAATCAAACATACTAAGAAAACCATACAAAGAAAAATAGCTGCAAAAAAGACTTAGCACTGGTTATGTTGGGGCTTTAAAACTGATTTGTTTTGTTCCCTGCTAAAACAAAGTTTTTGGATTCAGTTAAATAATTGTTAAAATATATCTGTCATTTGTGTGTTTCTAGCTTTCTTCCTGTATGGGAAGATTTTCAAAATGTGAAACATTAGTGCAGTGGTTTATGTTATAATAAACTTTTGGGTTAAGTTGTCACAAGCAGGTTTTTCTTGTGTTTCTCGTAAATTTGGTCTTAAATTTGTATTTCAAGTGGCATTAAAAAGTCTTAAAAAGTCTTGACTTTAACTTGCCTTATGCTGTAGGAACCCTGTAGTAGCACTAGACATCTTCCAGGCATGTCGGTAAAACTAGCAGGAGTTCAGAGGACCGGATGAATAAATGGTAGACGGTAGACGCTTTGTTTTTAAAACATATAGATTTAAAAAATATAACCCGGATGTCTGTGGGACAGTGATTCGCCTACATGTTATGAATGCTGGCGTACCATAAAGAATAAATTATGAACAGTTTAGTTTGTGCTTCAAGTATTTTGCCCATAGGAAGACGTTACTTGATATAACCTAACGGAATATCTTCAGAACGGCTCCAAATGACACTAAACTCATATGGGTGAGTAGAACAGGATGTAATATCGTAAAATCAAGGGGCCAATGTGAAAAAACAAAATTCCCCTTTAATAACGGCTCTGCATCTGAAAAGCAAAAGAAAAACTAAAGCGTTTGTTGGCAGTTAGCGGAGGTTCAAGTCAGATCTGCATGTGGTTTTAAACTGAAGTGGATCTGATGTGAGTTATGGGTCCATCAAATAAAGTCACTGTAGGATAATTAATTCAAACAGCTGTGCGTTAAAAACCAGCCATGGAAGTTTACAGATCGAGAAACAGATTAATTGATCAGTTTATTATTATGGATCAGTTCCCATTTATTTCTAGAACTTCTAACCACTTTTAGTTCTGATTATTTGATGTTTCCTCCATGCATATTAAACGGGTTGGGAGTTATTTCCCCATGTATAAAATCCTTTCACTCCAGCCTTAGCATTTCTCTTCCTCTCATCCGTCTCTGGTTTTTAGAAACCAAATGCCCCCCCGCCTGGTTTATTGCTCGATGTTTTTCTGTTTTCTCTTCAGCAGCCTTGATTATCAGTCCTGATGTTACATGTTTTCTCCTCTGTCTGTCCTGCTGTTGTTTGATGGACACGCTGCTGCCGCCTTCATGTTGAATCCTCAGAGTGCTCTGTGCAGCTCTGAGGCTCAGACCAAGGTAGACCAGTTCAACGGGCCGGTTCGAACATGGAGGGGGGGTTCTGTTTAACTGAACTTAACCAGGTTAGACTGGAGATACGTTAAGATCCCGATACCTCAATGATCACGTGACCCAAAGTTAGTCAAATGTCGAAAACAAGCCGATTCTCTCCCGGTTAAGTTCAGTCTTTAAATGAATATCTGGTGATTGGTTAATTCAAACAGAATTGGTTGTTCTGGTGCTTTCTGGGCTTCATTTGCTTTTATGTTCTCAGTTTGTGGGTTTAAAACACAGCAGGTTCGGATAGGATCCATCTTTAAATCACACTTTTAGTCTCGCTTTTAGTCCTGACTCGATAATACCGGGTCGATACTGGAAGCCCTGGCTGCTTTTTGAGTTCATAGGTTCAGCTGCTGTTTTATACGAAGGTTAAAGCTGGAATTCTGTTAGTTTTCTTTCTACGCTGACACGTCCATCCTTCAGAGGGACTTTAGCTTCCTGCCCACAAACATGAATCCTTCTGTAGGATCGATGCTGAATCATTGGGAGATAAGGCTCTGCTCTCTGCTCACTGTCAGATTAAACTGAAAACGTACTTTATGAATGGAAGGCATTTGGATTTTCTCCTTTGTTTCCAGGCGGAGGAACGCCACGGCAACGTGGAGGAGCGGCTGAGGCAGATGGAGGCTCAGCTGGAGGAGAAGAACCAGGAACTGCTCAGGGTAAGAAAAACCCCCAGACTCTTTCTTTAGTGTTGTTTGCGTTCAGGGCAGCTGTTGACACTCCAGCAGCAGACTGAGGAAACGTCGTGTAGCTCCAGTCTGCAAGCTGTGGTTAAAACTGGCCCTGCTTGTCAGTACCTGATCCCTTTCTGAAGCACGGTCCGTACCATCAGCTTATTTGTGCATCCAGATATACATCCGGGTCGCCTTTGATTATTTTGTAAATAAAAAAAACTAAATTACGTTTTTCGCTCCCCTAAACTATAATATGTTAAAGGTGTATAATGTTTTTCCTGAGAAAATAAATACATTCAAATCCTTTCTGTTTTATCACTCATCACGCTGTGTTCCTTTGCTGCGTTAACCACCATTGTTTTAAATTGGCAGTCATAACTCCGCCTCTAATGTCTGGAAACATCTGACTTTAGATCCACTCTGCTCTACGCAGTGACTCTCCATTTGAAGTAGGGCTGGGCGATATGACGATTTAAGACCGTGTTACGATCTACACCTCTGACGATCTGTCATTATTAAGAGACCGATTTATCAGGATCCACAGAACTGCAGTGCTGTTATATTTCTACCAAAAAAAAACTTTACAGCTAGAATATAATCCGAGGGTTTGACGTTCGTCCATTAGTTTAAAAATCAGTTAAAGTCAGTTTATGTCCTCTACGAACCGTAGAAGGAGTGGGATTTAATAAAATGTTAAACGTTTTGGATCCAAGCTACGAGTTGCCCAGCCGCACGTATTTTTCAAACACCGCTATTCCACGTATGTACGCCGAATGCAGAGAAAAAATTTCACGCACATCAGAGCCGTATTTGAGCTTAACCATACATTTCATCTGCAACTGGGAGCTATGTAATGCACCACTGCAGACGGCCTATTTTCCTGATCATATCAGCATAGATTGCACAGATTACATCTTGACTTGCACTATATTTGCAGTTCCATAATAGTTTTTGTTTCTAAAGACTTTAGAAATTATACAAATCTATTGTTTAATGTCATATTTTTTTTAAAACTCAAGTTAGTTTCTGTGTGCATTCTTTTTTCTTTTACTTTATTAGACCAGTCAAGATTTTAAAGTAATAAAACTGCACTAAGATACAGTTAGAATTTTTATTTATTTTGACTGTAGTTACTTGAAAAATGTAACTAATTTGTAATTGTTTTACTCAGGAGTTATTGCATTTTTATACTCTTTGGTTTGTTTACAATATAGAAATTAAAAAAATAAGTTTGTTAATAAACTTGTTCATTTATTTAATTTTTCTTTTCTTTGCATGTAATTAAAGTTATGTTGGTCGTATCTAAAAAAATCGTGATAAAACCGAGATCACAATAATATAATCAAAAAATCGTGATATTTTATTTTTGCCATAACGCCTAGCCCTAATTTGAAGCATCCTTGTCACTTCTTTTTTTGCTGTGATAGAAAGATAAACCCCGGCCACTTTTGTAAAGCCACTGGCTTTACAAAAAACTAGCGCCCTCTGCTGTTTGTTCATGTAGCGACCCCAGACAACTGTAGCCTCTATAATTGGTTAGAGCCTGATTATTAGAGGACCCCACATTTGTATATACTTTTAATGAAAAAAACCTAGTCTTATATTCCGGATAATACGGTATATCAACAAGACCCTCAGTGGTGTCTGTTTACCTTTAACACGCTGAGGGCGGAGCCAAACAGGACAGGATGCGACGCAGCATTATTCAAAAGATTCGATGCACGATAAGAAGAAATGTCGTTGATCAGTCCTTAGTCCTCTAAGAGGCACATTTATTTCATTATGAATATTACTTTCTTTATGGTGGTTGAAATGAACTCTGCATAGATGTTGATATTTCTATCCTGTGTGTGTTTTCTATGTCTGTATTTGCAGGCGAGGCAGCGAGAGAAGATGAACGAGGAGCACAACAGACGGCTCTCTGAGACGGTGGATAAGCTCCTGTCAGAGTCCAACGAGAGGCTGCAGCTTCACCTCAAGGAGAGGATGTCTGCTCTGGAGGACAAGGTGACCGTCTCTCTCTATCTGCTGGCAGCGAGGGATGCAGACCAGCTGCTAAGTATTGAAATCCTAACATATTTGTGCTTGATCGTCCCCATTTCTTAATCATCACCTGCTAAAAAACTGGAAAAGGTCTCATGAAATCCTGGAGGGCAAAATTGGAAAACATTGGAGAATTTATCTGGAAGAGAAATATAAATTATTTTATTTCTCCAGCACAAAAGAAATACCAAGACAAAATCCTGAAAGTGAAACTTTCTCTAACATTTAACACTTTATGAAGGGAAGAGGGATTGAAATGTTGACCTCAGAGGAGGAATATATTTTTAGGAGGATTGTGGTGGTAAGGAAGTTCTACCTAGCCGCGTGAGACTTTCAAGGTTTCACTCACAGATCAGTCTGGAGACTCTCTGTTAAAGGGATAGTTCGGGATTTTTGACATGAATCTGTATGGCATCCCCATCACCAGTGTCATGCAATCACACTGACTTACCCCTGGCAGCATCCTGTGAGCAGAGTTCTCGTCCAGCTTTGGTCAAGCCGAAAGTAGTCCGGCAGATTTGCTAGACCCAGCGAAATAAAATGTTTCTCTTCCCAAAAAATTATATGTTCAAAAGAGTGATATTTTTGCATCCCAAAAACATTGTAGTGGAAAAAGTCACACGTCGTTATCACTTGGTCCTATTTTCTCTCTGTTCGTATCAGTGCGCGCCGTCATTCTGACAGCGAGCTCAACTTTTCCAGCTCATTTCAGTGATGCAGACAGCAGCTGCTGCAACTCCGACATCCTCATCAATGGAAAGGTTCTGTATCTCGGGCATTACTAAATCCCACTCGTGGCAACAGTAGCATTCTACCTCTGTCTGCATTAATTCGCACTTGAAACAAGTGCACCATGATTTGTCGGCCACCCTGGATATCGCAGCTCCAGCTGTGGCTCCTGCGGCTTCAGCTTCCATCACTTCTCTGTCCACCCTCTCTCTTTCTGCCCGATCTAACTCCATTTGTCGAAGTTCACCGTCAGTGTACTCGGGTTCATAAAGATATCCCTTTGGCTCTAAGCGGAAGTCGATGTTTTCCTCGTCGCTCTCGTAGTCAGACATCCTCCCCAGTAGTAAACAATCGCGAATCAAACAGGTAGGCCCTAGCTGTCAGGTCATGGTGTCGCGCGCACTGATACGAACAGAGAGAAAATAGGACCAAGTGATAACGACGTGTGACTTTTTCCACTACAATGTTTTTGGGATGCAAAAATATCACTCTTTTGAACACATAATGTTTTGGGAAGAGAAACGTTTTATTTCCCTGGGTCTAGCAAACCTGCCGGACTACTTTCGGCTTGACCAAAGCTGGACGAGAACTCTGCTCACAGGATGCTGCCAGGGGTAAGTCAGTGTGATTGCATGACACTGGTGATGGGGATGCCATACAGATTCATGTCAAAAATCCCGAACTATCCCTTTAAAGAAAATTTGGAGCCGTTCACCAAACGAACGTCCAATCAGCGTTGGCTTTGAGGCGGGTTGAGGTGTGACGCAACGAGAAGTGCGACAGTTCAGTCTAAAGGACATGGTGGCTTCAGCCGATGAAGCTAGCGTTAGCGTGGCTATCGAGCAAGTTTTATCGGAATTACAGAGTATTTCTTCACTGAAAGAAGAGCAAAACACTGCTCTGGAGGCTTTTCTCAGAGGAAAAAATATTTGCACTTCTCCCGACTGGTTTCGGCAAGAGTTTGATCTATCAATTGGCTCCTCTTCGTCTTCGCTCTGTTAGTACGTCATATGCTTCGTTGATCTGATTGGTTTATTTGGCCCGTCTATCACCAACATAGGCCAATCAGCTAACCAGTATTTTCGCCCCTTCCCAAAATTACTTCTACAGAAGGTTTCCAGATGGATATGCGGAGCAAATCCATCTGGCGGAGTCAGGTTAGTTCTAACCAGGAATGGGCTGAAAACAGGAAGATTGGGTTAAAGCAATTCATAATATTTATAAGATGTAAAGCAAACTTTTTCCTTTAGATTAGAATCAAGCAAGTTTAGTTTAAAACTGTGTGCAATTTATATCGCCAGTGAGATCAGATTTTTGTCAGGTGCAGGGCTGAAAAAATTAATGGAATTAATCGATTATTGAAATAATCCTCAACTAATTTAGTAATTGATTAATTGTTAATTGGAGTATAGAGACTGTAAAACATGCCTTTAGCTGACAGAGCGACTCATTTAGAGCAGGAATCATACCCAGATTGTAAAAAAATATATAAACATTTTGCATATAATATAAAAAAAACAAAAAACTATTTTCTCCTGTCCATCTGCTCTATTTAAAACTCCTCAGGCAGAAACGTTTTAGTATAACGTGGTTTGATTTCGTGAAAAGTCTTCTTTAAGGAACTTTTCGCTATCTGATTATTAATCAATCAGAAAAAGTAATTGACAGATTAATCGATTCGCTAAATAATAAAGAACCTCATGTTTAAAGCGTTCTTTTTATCATTATTGAGTTTTTTTTTTCCTTTGGGTGTTTTTTTATCCTTTTAAAAGAAAAACTGCATGTTTATGGGAATGGACACTAATATATATGAATAAGGAAGAAGTGATGAAAGGAGTTGATTGGGATTTTTTATTGTCTCTTGAGGCTATGTTACTTAGAAAAAAATGTTACCAAAATGATTGTTGTCATCTAGTTGATGTATTGAGCTGTAGTGAACTTAGATTGGCTGACTGTGATTAGACTATTTGAGAAATGGTTTTCACAGATGGATAAAAAATGTCGAAATGCACTCAAAAAAAGGTGAGCTGGGGGAAAAAAAAAGAAGGAATTCTGGAGAGCTTGTTGATCAGGACCACCATGAAACGCTGCAGCACAGTCTGGCTCCCTAGAACAAGCTTCCTGCCTGAAAGACTCATTTAAATCTGCAAAACATAAAGTGATGCATTGCTGTGTTTGTGTAGAACGCCCTGATTAGAGAACTGGAGCACACCAAGAAGCTGATCGAGGAATCGCACCATGAGAAGGTGAGGAAATGCTTGGTTTACATTTAACATCTGTTAGCGTCTAGGCTGCTAATCCCTGCGAGTGTTTCCTTCTACAGGAGCAGCTCCTGATCCAAATTGAGACAATGAGGGCGGAGAATGAGCAGGGCAGGAGCAGGAGTAACTCCTCACTGCACGGGTAAACGCCTCCGCCACCAGCTGCTTCCATCACTCCCTCCTTCTGTTTACTTCAGCATTGGATTGTTTGTGTTTTCTCCAGGCGTTCCCAGCTGGGCAGCACCCCTGACTTCAGGTACCCCGTCTCGGCGTCCTCCATGATGGACAGCAACTCGGAGCATTATGGTGGCGCTCTGGTTCTGAGACGACCTCAGAAAGGACGTGTAGCGGCGTTGCGGGACGAGCCGTCCAAGGTGAGAGCTGGGAGTCTGTTCTCTGCTAGTGACTCCCTGCAGCATTTCTGACTCCTCATCTTCCCACTTTCCCTGTGACGCCGATGCTGGAACTCTTTCTGATGGTTTTCCTCTGTTCTGCTTCTTTTTGTGTGCTTCCTCTGTGGACTTCAGCGACATGTAAGTCAGTCTGCTTAGCAACACCGTCAGCGTTTGTGTTCTGGCTTCACTTTCTTTGACTTCTCATCCCCTTCCTGCTCCTCTGAACCGCTCTGCCATCTCAAACATACTGACCTCCTGTTGTATTTTTCCTGAACGGGAATTCAGGTGCAGACTCTGAATGAGCAGGAGTGGGAGCGCATGCAGCAGGCCAACGTCTTGGCTAATGTGGCCCAGGCCTTTGAGAGTGACATGGACGTCTCGGATCTGGAGGAGGACCGGGAGACCATTTTCAGCTCGGTGGACCTGCTGTCCCCCGCTGGTCAGGCCGACGCTCAGACGCTGGCCTTGATGCTGCAGGAGCAGCTGGACGCCATTAACAACGAGATCAGGTTATTATTCTGGCTGATGATAATAACACCTGTGGATCACTGAGGCCATTTTCCATTATGATTTGTTTTCTATCTGGGTTGTTCTGCTGCTTTCTGCCTCTTAATCAGAGGTTCTGCAGGTTTTGCAGAACATTTCCTTTTATCATTGATTCGGTCCAGTTGCACCAAACCACATTTTTCCACTTCTGATTTGATGCTTTTCTGATACCACAGATGTTTGCTTTAATGTTATCAATATTACTGTTGCTTTTTTACTGCTCTGAGATGAGTCTGTGGTCAGAAAAGGAAGCCGTTAAAACAGAAAATTCATCCTGAAAACAAACATCTGTCTGGATTCATTAAAGACAGAATGCTGAAAGATGTTAGTGGAATGCTAACGTTTCTGTCATTCCTTCAACCTTCAGGATGATCCAAGAGGAGAAGGAGAGCACGGCCATCCGAGCGGAGGAGATCGAGTGCAGAGTCGGCAGCGGCGACGGCCTGGGTGGCCGCTTCCGCTCGCTGAGCTCCATCCCACCGTCCCTGTGCGCCGGCTCATCGCTGGGCGGATCGCCGCCCAATTCGGGCCAGTCCACCCCCAGACGCATCCCCCGCAGCCCCAACAGGGAGCTGGACCGGATGGGGGTCATGACCTTGGTAATGTTGCCAACTATCAGCTGTAATTGCATTACATTTTACTTTGTTTCTGTGAAGAATGATTCAGTTTTTATTTTCCATGGTTTATTGACTTGTTTCATCAGTGAGCTGATAATCAAACGTATGTCTGTTAATGACCTCTATGTGACCCTGCCCCCTGCCTGTCGTAGTATTGCTATGACCCTTACATCATCCAGAGCTCCCTGTCCCAGCAGACAGTAACTTACTTGCCTTATGGTGCTGCGGGCTTCAGCGCCCCCCCACAGGCCTGTAGCTATGCGCCATATTTCCAGGTACCTGCAGACCATCTGCCTTCAGGCCTTACTGGGTGGGTGCAGCCTGTCACCTCTTCCAGAGGAGGAGTTTATAGCTTGCTGTTTCCGTTAATATATTACAGCCTCGCTCTGAAAAAGATTCCCATTAAACCTGAACTACCTGAAACTGTTGGCAGTTCTCCGGTTCGCCTCACTTTCCAGCCCTGCAGGCAGACTCAGTGTTTAACATCAACATGCCACGCTTCAGGGTGGCTCTTCTGCAGAACTACGCAAATAGAAGTCCTCACAGCTTTTTCACGTCATTCAGGAATCTCGGATCTGGAGATGATCTTTATCGACTCTGTTGGACGTGTTGTAGGAGAGAGAAACTGCTCTAAGTTCATCCACTCTGAGGAATGAAGTCGGTTTCATTAAGTTGTCCTTGTTGTGTCTGTTGAATTGCTTCTCTTCTGTTAGCAGTTTGTTTGCCAGATAATTAACAGAACATGGAAAAAGTGAACTAGTGTATGTGTGTGTGTGTGTATATATATATATATACTAGGGGTGTAAATCACATCCATCATGGCGATTCGATTCAGTATCGATTTCCTGACCCAACGATTCGATTATTTTCGATACTCAAGAATACACCACGATACGATTCGATTCGATTAATCGGTAAATTTCTTTTTTTTTTTTTTTTTACACCTTACAGGCTAAACAAAGTTTCAAGTTTTAAATAAATCAATGAAAACTGTAATATCGCTGTGCATATATTTTTTTTAAAACAACAGCAAATAACAGAAGTAGAAAAGTTGCATCAAAAAATACTCCAAAAGTACTGCACATAATCAGTGAAATGAAATACCTCGGCTCCAGACGTCCCGCCCCCTCCACACACACTCCGCTGCTCCTTTCCCAAATTGTAGCTGACCGCAGACAGTGCTACAGACAGGAGGCCGGCGAGAACGCTGGGTCCCTTTTTCCACCTGGATCTCTGCTCTTTTTGGCCCTCATGTCCCTCCGTCGTCGGACTAAACTCGCCCCCACTTCCTCGCCGTCTCGGCCGTATCTAGACCCACAGTGTGTAGCGCAGACCACGCTTCAATATTGAACATAAATCAAAAATGTCTGTGTCAAGCCTACTGCAACACACTGCTGCAGGAGTATAACCAGGAAGCGAGGTAGGAGGGCAAAATAGGTTTAGCGCCACCGCAGCACGGGAGGCAGAATTACGCCCAGGAGCAAATGGATAAAAATAAACCGGAGGAAAAAAAAAACATGACGCGTTGATGCATCGGATCGTCGGCTGTTGGATCGATGCATCGATACAAAACAATTATTATTTACACCCCTAATATATATTCTGCTAAAAAACAATTTAGGAACACTTTGAAAACACATCAGATATTGACTGGGTGATGTGTTAGGAACAAAAGGATGTCACATCATTTGATGTAAATGAAAATTATCAACCAACAAAATTACAGTGAAAAAAATTATGTGGCAGGCTAGTCCATTTTGCTGAAATTTCATTGCAGCAACTCAAAATGGTATTCAATCATTTGTATGGCCCCCACGTGCGTGTATGCATGCCTGACAATATCAGGGCATTCTCCTAATAAGACAACAGATGGCGTCCTGGGGTATCTCCTCCCAGATCTGGACCAGGGCATCATTGAGCTCCTGGACAGTCTGAGGTGCAACCTGGTGGCGTCGGATGGATTGAAACATAATGTCCCAGAGGTGTTCTATTGGATTTAGCTCAGGCGAGCGTGGGGCCAATCAATGGTATCAATTCCTTCATCCTCCAGGAACTGCCTGCATACTCTCGCCACATGAGGCCGGGCATTGTCTTGCACCAGGAAGAACCCAGGACCGACTGCACCAGCATAGGGTCTGACAATGGGTTCAAGGATTTCATTCTGATGCCCAATGGCAGTCAGGGTGCAGTTGTCTAGCCTGTATAGGTCTGAGTGCCCCTCCATGGATAAGCCTCCCCAGACCATCGCTGATAACATTCTTGACGGCTTCTCCAGACCCTTTCACGTCTGTCACATGTGCTCAGGGTGAACCTGCTCTCATATGTGAAAAGCACAGGGCGCCAGTGGCAGACTTGCCAATTCCGGTGTTCTGGTGCACAGGGCCTCCTAGAGGACGTCGGGCCCTCAGGTCACCCTCATGAAGTCTGTTTCTGATTGTTCGGTCAGAGACACTCACACCAGTGGCGTGCTGGAGGTCATTTTGTAGGGCTCTGGCAGTGCTCCTCCTGCTCCTCCTTGCACAAAGGAGCAGATACCGGTTCTGCTGATGGGTTGTAGACCTTCTACGGCCCTGTCCAGCACTCCTGGAGTAACTGCCTGTCTCCTGGAATCTCCTCCATGCTCTTGAGATTGTGCTGGGAGACACAGCAAACCTTCTGGCAATGTTACGTATTGATGTGCCATCCTGGAGGAGTTGGACTGCCTGTGCAACCTCTGTAGGGTCCAGGTAGCGCCTCATGCTAACAGAAGTGACAGGGACCCTAGCCAAATGCAAAACTGGTGGAAAAGATGAGGAGGGGAAAAAATGTCAGTGGCCTCCACCTGTAAATCATTCCTGTTTTCATGGTCATCTCGTTGTTGCCCCTCTGGTTCACCTGTTCTTACTTTCATTAACACCAAAGCAGCTGAAACTGATTAACAACCCCCTCTGCTACTTAACTGACCAAATCAATATCCCAGAAGTTATATATATATATATATATATATATATATATATATATATATATATATATATATATATATATATATATATATATATATATATATATATATATATATATGTAAATCCCTTTATTTTCCCACATTAGGCAAATTCCCTCTCTGCATTTAACCCATCCCCATGGGGAGCAGTGTGGGGTTAAGAGTTTTGCTCAAAGACCCAGAGTGCTGGCTGTGGGGATCGAAGCGACTTGCAACCCTCTTAGAACATAAGCGCACTGATCTAACCACTAGGTCAAGACTCCTTGTATGTATATAGATGCATATATAGATATGAATATGTATATACATCTATATACATACATAGAGATGTGTGTGTGTATATATATATATATATATATATATATATATATATATATATATATATATATATATCTTATTTAAGGAGCCAAGATACTAATGCCATTGGCAGATCATTTTATTTATCTGATCAATTGGTGGTCAAATATTTAGAATAGTTATTTAGAATACTTTCTTTAGATCCATTTTTTTTTATCCAAGTTGCAGTAAAGTTAAAGGTTGGCAGCTTTAGGAAGTTGGGTTCTCGTTCCTGCCTGTCAGAAAGCTGGAAGTCGGGAACCATTATTGCTCATTAAGTGAATTTTTCCTCTTCCTGTTCCCCTTTTATAGCTCAGTAATGTGTCGCTCAGCCGGCCTCTCTGTGAGCTGAGCAAAGGAAATGAGTGATTAGGTATTTTTTCTCCGGGGGGCATAGAAATGTGGCACGCTGGTGGTTTATTTGCTCTTCTAATGCCGGGTTTGTGAGGAATGTAGGAGGGAAGAAATCCTCCTTGTTTTTTGTTTTTTTTCTTCTTTGTGAGTGGAAATTATTACTGCAGCCGTGACGGCTCGTAAATTCAGCTGCTATTCTTTGCTCACCAAATAACTCGTCGTGCTTTCTGACTAACTTGTGTTCCATTGTCGTCGCCCGAGTCTTTAGACTGAATAACAACTAAAGGAGGTAGGCTGCACCCATCCAGCCCATCGGCCTCCTCCTTCAGCGTGGTTTCATACAGTCCTTTCTGTGTGCAGTGCTGCTTCTGGCTTCTGTGTTACACAGAAACAGATTCAGATGCGATTTGGTTGCGTGTTTAACTCTGATCAGAGGTAAAAATAAGGTTTCTTCTTCTGATTTCCTGCCTGTGTGTTTTTATGCATGGCTTGGATCCAGCTCTGATCTGCTGCTCACTAACTGCTCTTCTTCTCTCTCTTTTTTTGCCACGCTTCAGCCTAGTGACCTGCGCAAGCATCGCAGGAAGGTAAAATAGCAGCTGCTTTACAGGGCTCATTCCCCCCCACCCCAAACTCCTGATGTCTCCACTTCCTGTTCTCTCTCTCATCTCTTTTAAAACAATCACAGTTGGGTTTTAATTCTCCTCCACTCACATCATTTCAGTTCCTATTTTAACTGGTTTACATTTTAAAAATTTCAATTTGAAATATTCATTCAAGAATTGTACACAAATATGATAATAAGTATAAAAAGAAAATATGAGATTCAACAGCAAGAGTTAAAATTAGACAATTTTTATTGTCATTTTGTATACACAGTGTATACATAACGAAATTTAATAAATTAGTTTTATGCTTAAAAACACCAGCAGGCCATTTAGAAGAATAAAAAATTTTGAAAAAACAGCAACTATATGATTATCTAGTGATGATTCTAACAGCAGCTGGGAGGAAGGATCTGCAGTAAGGCTCCTTTGTGCACCTAAGGAGCAGCGGACTCACAGGAGCAGCTCTGCTAAAGGTTCCTGCCGTGATGTTTTCCTAGCATCCTTCTGGAAACCTGCTTCCTGCCTCCTCCTCTCAGACATCCTGAAACTGGTTTAGTCCCAGATCCTTTCGCCTTTTATCTCGATGATGGTTCTGAGCTTTCATTCCAGGCCCTTCTTCTCAGCAACATGACATAAACTATCTTTGTAATTCCCTCTGAATGGGACCAGCACCCTCTACAGAGTAATCAGTAGATGGAACATTTAAGCCTTAATTTTAAAAAAGTTTAATTATATTTTAACTCCTGTCTGCCCTAAATTCCTTTCCCTTCAACATTTTAAAAAATTGTTGGGCAAAATATCAAAGGATTAATATGAACAGATTGGATGAAGTGAAGAAGACCAGTGAAGTACTCTGGTTTCTGCTGTAAAACTGATCAATAAGAGAGAAGAACCAGGCATTGTTCCTCGTTTATAAATTCCATCCTGTTTCCATTGAAGGACCTGTTATGTGCAGGATGCTGTCCTGATCTTTACGGAGCGGTTTCTCTTCACAGTAGTTCACCGCCGCCTGTTCTGGCATCCCTGCAGAATAAAACAGAACCTTCTGATCTTTGTTTAACCTCCAACTGCTGCAGCTTCATTCGTCTCTCTGTGCTCTCATCCTCCAGTCTGCACAGGATGACAAGGCCACCATCAGGTGCGAGACGTCCCCCCCCACCACTCCGCGCTCCATGCGGCTGAACAGGGAAGTAGGACACGCCTCCAGCCATGAAGACATCCGGGACATTCGAGGGTAAGGATAGTTGTCTGATGGACCTCTGGGGTTCGTCCGGTGCTCTCCGTAGATCACCTGATCGCTGTCGTTTGTATAGTTTGGGAAGCTTGCAGGACGGCCAGGGAAGCAACCCCAGCAGCAGCAACAGCAGCCAGGACTCCCTCAACAAAGCGGCCAAGAAGAAGAGCATCAAGTCTTCTATTGGGCGTCTGTTTGGGAAGAAGGAGAAGGGCCGACCCAGCATTCCCGGGAAAGACTCCCCCAGCCAGGGTCAGACCCACAGCGTCACCCAGACCCTCTGATCCTACCTTAAAGTGGAGGCTCTTTTGTTAACGGCATGTTTTTCCTTTAGCGGGGACGCCTGATGCAGAGAGCTCTCCAAAGGACGGTCTGGGAATGGCCACATTAGGAGGTCCTTCCGAGAAGAACCGGAAGCTGCAAAAGAAGTGAGTTTGATCTCGGTCTCTGCTACACCAGTAAAGCAGATTGTTGTCGATTCCATCACAGTTTGTAATCTGAAGCTGATTGTGTTCAGTTAAAGCTGCTTCACTCTCAGTGTCCCACCACCTCACCCCCCCCTCACTCCACACCCACTGTCTGCCTTTGTTGAGTTTGGAGCAGGCACATTGTAGGCACCATAAATGTTGTGGATCAGCATCAGTTCATTCTTTTTTTTTTTTTTTGTTTGCCCACCCTTGTTTTTCCACCATCCTCCTCTCATTCCATCTGTAGTCCAAAGACAGGGTAAGTCGGTTCACGTTGCTTTCTCTCACCTTTTCTTCCTCCCATTCTCGGCTGCACATTTACCCCACCAGTAACTCTGCAGGACCCCACACTGCTCCCCCTCTGACTGCCTGATGGTTTTCCTTGCTGCTCTTTTTCCCTACCTTTCACAGAGAAGCTTAACTAACAGGATTGCGTGATTGTGTTGTTCTTAATTTTCCTCTCAGAGCCGAAAATATTGGAAAATTTGAACATTTCTGTGTGAACTTGTTTTAATGTTAACTTCCTGTTGTTGGTGTGATGATGCAGCCCCATCTAGTGGTTGAATATGTTGCTACCGTGTTTGAATTGTGCAGCGGTAGTTCAGACCCCTCTGGGAATAGGTAGAGATGATGCATGCAGATGTAGATAGCTGCATTTATTCTCTAACTGTTTCTGAAAAGGGCTTCTCAGAAGGGCCGAGGTTCTGATTCCCAGTCAGATTCCACAGCTACCAGTAAAAGGCTGCAGAGGGGGTTTGAGTTAAAGCTGTTCAGTCAAAGCTTCCAGAATGTTCTCCTGGCCTTGGTTCTGAGTCTGCATGTCTTTTCAGGTTCTGGGGGTTTGTGCGTTTGAGCGGTGAAGATGACTGAGTGCATGCTGGGAATTTCAGAGGCTCCTTGTTTCGCTTGAGGATTTAAAATGTGGTGTTAATGCTTTTGTTTTTTTGTGCAACAGGCATGAGCTGCTGGAAGAGGCCCGCAGGCAGGGCCTGCCCTTCGCCCAGTGGGACGGACCCACTGTGGTGGCTTGGTTAGAGGTAGGACAGTTCTGACATTCTTCAAGCCTTTGGTTCCAGTTTGGATTAAAGTTACCTGAAAGTGTATCAACCTTCTGTACAGTAGTAGCCATTCAAAATGTCCCCACTTTTCTTGATGGGTCCTTGGCTGGTCCTCTACAATTCCTTTTTTAAACATCAATATTTGTATTAAAATATTCTTTCTCTCATGATTTGTGGACATTAAGATCTAAAAGGAAGCGCCTTTTCCTGGTCAGACCCTGTAATTCAGTGACAGAGTGGAGTCCGGGTAAAAAAAATGCACGAACAGAAGAAGAAGACGGTCACTCCAGTGGCTGGAAGTTGTCTGGCGTTTGACTGGGAAGGGCCATTTTGAATGGCTGCTACTGTAGCTGGAACCAGGAGCCGACATGTTCAGCGACTTTAATCTCTGCAGCTTTTTTTTTTCCATCAGTCTGACTGACCCTACCGCCCTGTCTCTCTTCCGCCCTCTTGTGGCCAGCTGTGGGTGGGCATGCCTGCCTGGTACGTGGCTGCGTGCAGAGCCAACGTGAAGAGCGGGGCCATCATGTCGGCGCTGTCCGACACGGAGATCCAAAGAGAGATCGGAATCAGCAACCCCCTGCATCGCCTCAAGCTCAGATTGGCCATCCAGGAAATCATGTCCCTCACCAGCCCCTCAGCCCCGCCCACCTCCAGAACGGTACCGCGCTCTCGCCCCCTTCACACATAGAACTGTTGGACATTTTAGGACATTTATCCTCTGGGTGCTCCTCCACACACATCATCACTCACAGCATGTTTTTAATGCAGAAGCACTTTTTAACACGTACTAATGAGCCACGTTTGTATTTTTTTTTCTAACAATTAACAAGCAATTCTTCCTGGTGTTTTTTTTTTTTGTCCTTCCTGTCTCGGTTCTGTCCTTCCCCCCCTGTTTCCATTCTGCACGCTTCTGGT
Organism: Cyprinodon tularosa; assembly: GCF_016077235.1. Taxonomy (NCBI): domain Eukaryota; kingdom Metazoa; phylum Chordata; class Actinopteri; order Cyprinodontiformes; family Cyprinodontidae; genus Cyprinodon; species Cyprinodon tularosa. The sequence continues at coordinate 543,758 of NW_024039039.1, read as the reverse complement.
TGGGGGGTGTCAAACGATCAGTCTACAGGAAACGTTTGGGTCACACACGAAGAGATGGAAAGTTTGGCAGCCACACCTCCTACGGTCAGTCCGCCCGGTTAGCGGGGCGCTGCTGCTTCACACATTGCTGCTGACGCCTCGTTTCCAGCAGCCAATCAGAGTCTGAGGAGGCAGCTGGAGGCGGGGCCTCACTCCTTCCTCTCTGTCCTCCACTTGCTTTGGTTCTTTGCTTTTTCTGGTTAGTTTGTTGTGTTTGTGCTTCATAGTTGCCCAGTTGCTGTATTTTTATTTAATTTTCTTAGTCATCAGATGTTTTCTCTTATATCCCTCATTAACAGATCTGTTAACAGATTTCAGTGCAACCAGAAGGTTTGATGTTTTCCACCTGTAACTTCTGGCTGTGGGTGTTAAGCAGATAAAGCCTCTTTCAGACATTCATAGGAGCTTCACAAACCGAATGCTGTGAAAGAAAGACGACTTTCCTCAATGACAGACCTGCTTTTTAAACAGCAGCCAGTTTCTTTTCTATAACCTGACTGTGGAATTATAGACGGTGTCTGTAGACTATTCCTCCTCTAAAACAGAAACCATGTTTGGGTCAGAGACGGAGCCTGAAGCATCATATGACCAGCTAAACTGGTTTACACAATCATTCAGGCTAAATATGTCAAACTCCCGCCGTGTCTGAAAGGGCTTTACTGCTGAGATCTGAGATCATTTAAAAGCTGCCTGTCTATTTCCAGTCAAACTAGAGTAAATTCAGGTTTGTTTGAACCACCTGACCAAACCGATAGGGGTGTAAATCACATTCATCATGGCGATTCGATTCAGTATCGATTTCAATACTCAAGAATACACCACGATTCGATTCCATTTGATTAATTGGTTCATTTGTTGTTTTTTTGGGTGTTTTTACACCTTACAGGTTAGACAATGTTTCAAATTTGAAATAAATCAATAAAAGCTGTAATATTGCTATGGATTTTTTTGAGAGACAACAGCAAATAACAGAAGTAGAAAAGTTGCACTCCACCTATTCCTATGATTCCTTTTTTGCATAAAAAAATCCCCGCCCCCTCCACAGACGCTCCGCTGCTCCTCTCCCAAATTGTAGCTGACCACAGACAGTGCCGCAGACAGGAGGCCGGCTTGTTTTGTTTTTATGACTGAAATTGAGGAAAACAACTCGTGAAGTTTGACCAGCTAGAAGAGTGAGGTGCGCGAGAACGCTTGGACCCTTTTTCCACCTGGATATCTGCTCTTTTTGGCCCTCATGTCCCTCCGTCATCGGACTAAACTCGCCCCCACTTCCTCGCCGCCTCGGTCGTGTCTAGACCCACAGCGTGTAGCACAGACCACGCTTCAATATTGAGCATAAAAATGTCTGTGTCAAGCTCACTGCAACACACTGCTGTAAGAGTATAACCAGGAAGCGAAGTAGGAGGGCAAAATACATTTAGCGCCACCACAGCACGGGAGGGAGAATTACGTCCAGAAGCAAATGGATAAAAATAGACCAGAGGAAAAAAAAATATGAATCGATTCTCTTGCGGACGTTTCGATGCATCAGATCGTCGCCTTTTGGATCGATGCATCGATACAAAACGATTATTATTTACACCCCTACAATTCCAGCTCTTAGATGTGTCTCATGTTCTCTGTTTGCTGCTTTAGAACTAACCTTTTCATTTCTTTTTTGTTTGCATTGAACGTTTTTTTCACGTGAAGCTGCTCCAACCCCGTCTGACGCCTCACTAACCCCACGCCTTTCTGTTCTTCTCACCATGCTCACTCTAACCACACTAACACCAGGAGGATGACGAGGGCAGCTGGGCCCAGGTTTGCACAAAGATCCCGTTTCTGCTTTAGTACCATTTTAGATAGAGCCTGATCAGAGTGGCTGCATCAAATCTGCAGTTTCAGCCACATATCAGCAGTTTTCACGGTTCTGTTCCTCAGTTACATTGACCTAAAGAAAACATGAAATGATAAACAGCAGAACAAAAACAGAAAAGCTTAAAAATCTTTACATTAAATGAAACGAAGTAGAAAGTCGATTATATATTGTGCAGGACTTTTATACATGTAACTCAGTTAAATCTAAATAGTCTGCTGCACCGATTTTTCCGGCCCCTGATATCTTTAGCAGTTTTTTTATTTTCTATATAACTGCAGGTTAAAAAATGCATTATTCAAATGAAAGAGACTCTTTACTCTGGTAACATTTCATTCGCAGGAGATTTCATTCACAGATTCATGCATGCTAGTAGAAGGATGACAAACACGCACTTATCGACCGTTACAAGAAAAAAAATTATCAGCCCAAAATGTCTGCTAGCTCCGACGGACTATTAGGGCTAGGCTAGATAATCTTTTTTTTTTAAACAGGAGAATAAAATCCTAATATGAGAATAAAGTCGTATTTTATAACAACATTTACCGGAAGCTCTATCTTCCCTAAAATAAGAAATGTCGAGCATCTTGTAAAGTTATACTTTGGCATCGTTTTAACAAATAAGGAAATATTAAGTCTTTTAGCATTAAATTATTAATATCAGTATCAGAACTTTAAAACTGGAAGCTGTCTTTCTGAAATGGGTTGTGGTATGATGACTTTATTCTCTTCAGTTTTCAATTTTATTCTTGTATTTAAAATAAATGAATCTGTAGCCTGGCCCTAATACTCTGTGGTACCTGGCCAGTGTGTCGGTTCAGCTCTGATAGCCATCGCTATATTTAATGTTTTTCTAGCAGATCAAACAGGCAGAGATCACCAACCAAAGTATGATGTCAGTATAAATATACAGCAAAATATTTGCTTTTTTTTCCCTGTTTCAGACTTTAGTTTTTAAGAACAAGTTAAATCTTAGTCTAAGATGACACAGTTAAACAATGCTTTTTTTTAAGTGGAGATTTTTCTTCTATTAAAGGAGAATAAACTCCATTCCTGTATGACCCCTCATAGGAAGGGACTGGCTCCTATAGCTAAGAGGCCAGGGGCCAGACTCAGCAGCATCAAAGGGGTCAAAGTTCACGAGAAACTTGCTCTCATCTTTGCAGAATTGTTGTAATTCAGCCTAAAATGAAGGATTTCCAGGAAAAACGTCCCTTTTAGGGTCATGGCAAAGTATCTTATTAAGATTCTGGTCAGCGTTGACTAGGCCATGGCAAAGTCTTTATTTTGGTTTTTCTTCAGCCATTTAGAGACGAACTATTGGTCACCAACAGATGAGCAGGATGCTATTATCCAGAAACTTTTGGTAGGTAGCAAAATTCATCCCAGCAGGTTTTCATGCTGCATTTTCTGTTTACTTCTGTTGTCTTTGACTAATATTATAATTTACTTGATGTTCTGAAACTCTTTGTGTGGCAAACATGGAAATAGAAAATGAAGAGGATGATCGATACCCCATTTACACTACCCTTTAAAAACCGTGCCGAACCGGTCCGAGCTCAGTAACTGAGATAACTTATCGTGTGTAAATGGAAAGCAAACTGAACTGAACCGAGCTAGACGCAACCGAACCGAGTTAACTGCAGACCAGTTCCAGAGGTGGGCTCGGCTCGGTTTTTCCCTGGCTCGGTTCTCTGATAACAAGAGCGCATGAACAGAGCGCATGGCTGCACATCCCGATTCACACTCCATTCCAGTAGTTGGCGCTAATGCCCCTCCGGAAACAGAAGAAGAAGAACAACTTCTTCAACTATAAACAACAATCGAAATATTCTCCACGCAACATTTTAAATAATGGCATTTTAAACAATAACACCGAAATACAGCAATAATAATCAAGCATAACTTTCTGAATGTGACCGGCGCCGCCATTTTGATTTGCTTGATTCCCTTCTTTGTCTTCTTCTTCTTGTGTTTAATGGCGGTTGGCAAACAACTTTTGGTGCATTACCGACACCAACTGATTGATTTCCTCCTTCAATACTGGCAGTAATACCGCAGATCGTCACTAGGAGGCGAAGAGTCGAGGAACCGAGATAGCGTGATGTGTAAACGGTCGTCAGATCCGAGCTCGGACCGTTGTCTCTGCATGGATCGGTTTTTCAAGGGTAGTGGAAATGGGGCTATAGAGTGCAGAACATTATAGATCAGGCGAGAGAAGGCAGTAAAGCCAATAGATCCAGTTTTAAGACTTACAGGTGATTTTTTTGAGGGTGAAATTGTTGTGTAAAAGCAATAAGCACAATTTTGTATATTTTGCAAGGTTTCGAGATGCTGGTGACTCCAAAAGTTAAAGGTTTCTTATTTCTGGAACTGTTATACCTAGAGGTCTGAAATATTCTGCAGTTGTGGCTGACATAATGCAGAATAAATGTTTAACAAGAACACATGCCTATTTTCAAGGATATCTTTGTTACTGATATAAAAAAAAAAACTTTATTATTTTTGAGAAGAAAAAACAATCTGTGTTTTAATTGCTGCAGTTTCAGCTGTGTTTTAGTCACATCTTTCCATTTATTTTCAGAAAATAATAAAATTTGAAAGCTAACTTCAAAGGCGAGGGGAACAGAACACCTTACCTGTTCAGCCAGGCCAACAATGCTCCTAACAACCCCCCTTTCAGAGACGTAGACGGGTATAAGGTATTGCAAGCTAACAAAGAACCCAAAGATCCCCATTCAGGACTCCATCTCTTCTAGGATGGGTTAGGAGGCTCTACAGTCATGCAGTGGCTGATGCCTCGCTCTAAAGCCTGACCTTTGTTTACATATCACAGTTCAGCCACACAAAGGTGACATTTACCCTGCAAGAATTATTATTATAATTGAGTCACTTTAACATGAATCCGAGTCTGATCGATAAAGCAGACAGATAGGAAGGAAAGCCAAACAAATATGTAACTTTCTGATGTTAGATTAAAATGATCTCACGGTCTAAACCTTTAGTTTTTCAGGCTCGAATGAAAATATAAGGATGAATAAAAACCATTTCTTTGGTTCTTTGAATGCATCCTTATGATCCAGATGTGCTGCAGTTTGGCGCTTCTGGAACAGGCAAGCAGCTGCTTGATTGACCCCTTTACTGTCTTTGAAAGGAAAATGCGCATATCTGATATCAGGGTTTCTGTCTGTGGGCGGACACCTGCTCCAACACATCAGTGTTGCCTGAACCATCGCTGTTTACTATATTTTTTAACCTTTTATTGTTTCACAGTGTAGGATAAATAAAAAAACAACTCGACAGCTTCGGAAAGATTTAAATTCCACCTTAAAGGTTACCTTCTGTCATTTTGTCATTATGTGGCGTTTGTGATCCTCCTTAAAAGCTTTAATCCTGAAGGGAAGCATTTCTCTCTGCTTTGGTGCATCTCAGAGCTTTTATGTTATAAAAGGAACCAGAACCTTTGTAGAAATTTTAGAATTCTAGGAAACGTCCTGAGGAACGACTAATCCCTGATTGTTGTGGACATGCAGACGTTAGCGTATGGAGACATGAACCACGAGTGGATCGGTAACGAGTGGCTGCCCAGCCTGGGTCTTCCTCAGTACCGCTCCTACTTCATGGAGTCCCTGGTGGATGCCCGGATGCTGGACCACCTGACCAAGAAGGACCTGAGAGGACAGCTGAAGATGGTGGACAGCTTTCACAGGTACACCTGGAAACAAGTCCCAGCTTAGCCGGCGGATTGCCCCTTCAGCAGGGTCCTGGTTATAACCAGAAGATTTATTAAGGCTGCAAATAATCGAACTTTAGATATTTCTAGGATTAGTGGATGGAAAAAAACATTCACTACTTGGGGGTTTCTTTTTATATTAATATTAAATGACTTTACTTTAAATCAGATATTTAATCATTTATTCCTCAATGTTTCTTTTTTATTTTTTATTTTCTTAATTTATATTAACAAAAAAAGCCGACATTGAAGATGAAGAGAAGAATTATTCTTATTTTTTTCTTCCCCTTTTTACAAAAATGCATAAAATGCATTAACTTCATGTGACTTTGTCATTATGACAAATAAGTAATTTATTCTATAGTTTCAGACTTACTTTAAACACATAATGTTATACATTTTTTAAATACTTTAAGTTCTCTCTTGAGGTTTTTCCATAATTAAGTATTTACAGAGATACTCTGTTCGTTTACTTTGATTTTTTATTCCTACTTACTCATAAAAAATTTTATATCGCCAATCTTAAAGTCCTTTTTCTTAGATGCGCTTCAGTTGAACCCAGGTAGAAAAAATAGACACAATAAAGACTGACCTGCTGACCATCAAATAGACCAGTAGCTCATTTCACACTGGTTCAGCATAAAAGCTGCATAACGTTTCTAAAAATGTTTAATAGTTTTTTTATCCCTGAGCTGTGTATCATATGGACAGTCTGAGACAGTGTTTATACATTTAATCACGATTACATTATGACATTAAAGACTCTTGAAAGGTTAGTTTAAATGCCTGCTCCTGGTTCAGCGTCTTCTTTAGGAATTTGTCTGGACAATTAAAGTTAATCATTAAATAATGATCCTCAATAGATCAGAATAAAATTGCATGATGAGAGGATGGTCTATAGACTGATCAGCTTCAGCCAAACGCTTGTTATAAACATTTTATTTAAATTTACAGAGTGAACGTTCATCATTCCTCCCGAGTTAAACAAGGACTGGGTAAACAGGAAGAATCTTAAACCCTCAAACTACAGCCTAGCTTGTGTTTGTGCAACAGGAACAGTTTCCAGTGTGGTGTGATGTGTCTGAGGAGGCTGAACTACGACAGGAAGGAGCTGGAGAGGAGGAGAGAGGAGACCCAGCTGGAGCTCAGAGGTAAGCAGCACCCCCTGCTGACGGCCCACTGATGCTGCAGTCTCTGCATTTTAGCACACCTCAGAGTTAGCTTCCCTACTGCTGTTTATTTTAAGTTTAAAACTTTTAAAAACAATTGAAACATCTGATGCGTCTTTTGGGTGGTGGATATAAACACAATATAAAAAAGGACGACTCTGTTCCTGAATCCTTGTTCTAAAAATAACCTGCTTCCTGTGCGGCTTATTGTCAGTGTTTAGGAACACACGGCAAAGGTAACGGTCCATGATGTAAGCGATCAACTGTTTCTACAGTGAGCATTTAAAAAAAAAAGTATAAAACACATTCAAAATCTTCCTACAAAACAGGGTTCGTACGGGTGCTGGAAATCCTTGAAAATGCTTGAATTTTAATGTTGTGTTTTCAAGGTTTGAAAAGTGCTTATATTTTGGATGAAATGCTTGAAAATGCTTGAAATTGTAACTATTTCTTTCGCGAAAAATACCTATCTAACTGAATCGTGTGTTTATTAAATGGAGAAATAAAATGTTGGAGAGCCCGAAAATGAAACCTGCTCGCTTATGCGTGACTGCGATCTGCCAGTCTATTTCCATGTGTGACTCCGCCCCCATGAAACCACTACTGCACCATGCCGGGACGTTGTTGTTTCAATGAACGTTAGCTGGAAGATGAAAAATACAAATTATGGATTAAACGGGGACAAACCCCACGAGTTGCCTCTTGTAAAGTCTGCAAAAAAGATGTGCAGCTTTGCAAAAAAGATGTGCAGCTTTTCACAATGGGTGAGTCTGCGCTGTCGAGTCACATGAAGAGTAAGTCATAGACTTTTTAAGTAAGCCAACTGAAGTAGCCTAGTACACCTTAACGTTAGCACCTATTTGTTTACGCTAGTAGCTGCTAGCTAGGAATTCACAGGCTAAGTTACTGAGTGACAGAGAGTACAGTGTTTCCCGCAGCACTATCTCGCCAAACTCACGCTACTGCCTTGCCAACGTTCCAAAAAAAAAAAAAAAACCCAAAGTTTTAATTCATTGCCAGGCCTAGACCTTAAAACAGCATTGATAACTCTACGGCTGATAATACTGAATTGCGACACCCTCTGGTTGGTTATATTTAGGGATGCACGATATAATCGGTGCCCTATCGGTATCAGCCTGTATCGGCCTTAAAACTGAATATCGGACATCGGCCACCCCACCGATATTTAACCCGATATTTGATCAGCTTCTGAGTTTCTAAAGTCTAAAAAAAAAAAAAAATACTACTTCTTCTTCCTCAAAAACTTCTTTTTTACAGACTTAAAAACTTCTAAAGACGAGGGAAAAAATATTGATACATTAAAATATCACAATATCTTCATATGCTGATATATTGCCATTTAAAAACACCATATCAATCTCTTTTACTACTGAAATATTGCTATATGTCATCGTTATGCTACGAAATCCCCCGAAAATTCACAAAATGTTGCCATATTTTTATATGTTGATATATTGACGCGGTATCGATCTATTTTACTAACAAAATCTCACAAGAATTTGCAAAATATCACGAGAGTTTGTAACAGAACGATGAAATTTCACCAGATTTTTAAAGTAAAATAGATCGATACCGCGTTTTTAAAAATCAATTTGATATCAGCATATGAAAATATATTTGAGTATATTATTTTTCAAAGTGTCAGAAATGGATAACAAAACTGCTATTTTCAATGACTACTTATTTTTGTCCAGCTTTAACATCAGTATCGATATCGGTTATCGGCTACATGAGTTTTAAAATATCGGCATATCGGATATCGGCCAAAATCCCAATATCGTGCATCCCTAGTTATATTACTACGCCATGGCAGAGTAGTAATCCCCCCCGTCCCCCCCCAACCCCCCCAGCAGCAGTCATCCGCACAAAACTGGTTTCGGCCAACAACTGGTGGTGGTGTAAGGTGCTGGAAAAAGTTTTGAAATGGATCTTGAAAGTGCTTGAAAAGTGCTTCATTTTGACTTTGGAAAAGGTGTACGAACCCTGTACAAAACCAGGAAACAGGAGAAGTGGGAGAAAATGTCAGCTCCTCTGTTCAGATAAGAAGAGGGAAACCCAAAACATCAGTTAGACCAGAAAAAAAGGATTAAAAATTGAATTAAATATGAGCCAGAGCAACTGAAAAGACTTCCAACATTCAGCCTTCCTGTTAACTGTCTAAGGTTTCACTCTCTCTCACAGTCCAACAGACATACTTTGACACTTCAGAAAAATACACCTCCCACATTTAAGTCTTCATCACTCAATAACAACCTTAGTTGCAAGTTTCCTAAGCAATTTCTCATACTCACGCGTTATTCCGAGGGTGTCTTTCCCAAAATGGAGTGCAATATGCTGATGAAGGTTCTCAGTCATCCAGGTCATAGTCATTCCGTAAAAATTCAAAAAAATATCCACTGGACTTGGTTTTTAAAACCAAGTCCAGTGGATATTTTTTTGAATTTTTATGGAACAACTTTAGTTCAAATTAGAGCTTTGATTTCTGAGTTATCTGACCAGATGTTCACTAATCTGAGCAGATTAACCTGAGAATAAGCTCTGTTTGGTCCAAAGCTGTGTTCTGCATCTCTGCAAAGATCTATAAATGTCACAGTTTTAGGGAAATCAGAGGATCATAGGAACATAGCAGGAAACTTTAAAGAAAGCTGGGCCTCATGTGGAGCTAAAAACCCCACTAGCAGTCCATCTACCACTGTTCAGAACACCAGCACTTCCCCCAGGTTTTGATCATAACCTTCCTGTTTTCAGACTTGCTGGTTTGGACGAACGAGCGCGTGATCGGCTGGGTTCAGGCCATCGGCCTCAAAGAGTACAGCAGCAACCTTTATGAGAGCGGCGTCCACGGGGCGCTGCTCGCCCTAGACGAAAGCTTCGACCACAACTCGCTGGCTCTGCTGCTGCAGATCCCCACCCAGAACACTCAGGTACGCAAACCAGAATCATACAAACTACAGAGTCGTAGTTTAACGCACCTCTCTGCAGCTTCTCTACTGTTACCCACTCATTACTTCATCCAGACAGTGGTTTGCTTACGACCAAAATCAAATGAAAAGATTCCCAAAGGAGTAAATCATGATAATCTAATTGAAATGAAAACTAGAGAAAAATAATTAGAGAAAAAGTTGAACCTATTAAATGTGGTTTATTTAACATAATGTGCTTATGTTATCTACTTCTGTCTTGGTCAATCAAGTCGTTGACCAGCAGATAAATTCTGCTCTTGATCCCAGAGTTGAGTTGTTCTGGAATCAAGAGTTCCTTAAGGTTTTATGTGCTGAAGAGAGCAGTCGATCCTGGAAACTTAAAGCTTGCTGAGCATAAAGCCTGTTTCCTTTACCTGCAGGCCAGAGCAGCTCTAGAGCGGGAATACACCAGCCTGATGGCGATCGGTGCTGACAGGAAAGTAGAGGAGGTGAGAAACTCACACAAGTTTGTAGGATCTGCTTCCCCTCTCTGGCTGAAATCTTCCACCATCTTTCCTCCAGGATGACGATAAGAACTTCCGCCGCGCCCCGTCATGGAGGAAGAAGTTCAGGCCCAAAGACATGAGGGGAATGCCGCTGGGCGCATCAGATACCCTGCCTGCAAACTTCAGAGTGACTAGCAGCGCGGCGTCGCCCTCCATGCAGCCAAAGAGAAGCCCGATGGACGGTAAGCAGCAGGAGCCAAACTGTCTTCCTGCATGTTGATAAAACTTCCTGCAGCTCTTACTGATTGAGGAGCCTTTTTAAAACTCTTAATGCGTCTTGAATGGCTTTGCTGATCTGCTCACTCTGACTAACGGCATGTCTCTGCATGTGGTTTGACCGCCATGGAAACACAGGAGGTCAGTCTATACAGAGGCTGGACACTGCCACAGTCAGGACCTACTCTTGTTAACAAACAACGGTAAGGCCACACCCACCGGCTTGGTTTAATGATTCAGATAAAGCGTTGTATAGAGCTCCATTAGTGCCATCTAAGAAAATGAAAACAATTTTCAGATTTATAAACAGACTTGAATCTGTTTAATGGACATGCAGACAATCAAACCCTGAGGCAAAGAAAGATGTTTTAGGAACTAGCAATGCACCAAGCGATCAGCCGGCCGATTGATCAGCAAATCAATGCTTTGTTTTATTTGAGAGAAGTCATTTTATTTTTAGGGCCTTCTGACCCTTTTTATTGTTTCACTGGTTCTGATTAATGCCTTTCAGTAAGATCAGATTGAAATATTTGAATAATCAAGAATGCTCAAATTGAAAAAATCCTCATAGTAGAATGTCTCTTAGAGATAAGTAAATTATCCCCAGGTTTAAGACCAATTAAAACAAATTTCTCCTTTATCATTCTATCTTGTTGACACTTCTGGAGCTCCGTACTATTTCACCCTGCAATCTCAGCAGAAAGCAGCTTTTTATGTTGGAGGTTTCGGCTTTAATAACACATTTTACGCCTCTTTTCTCTTCCTCCTGTCTCCATCCATTAATCCATCATCCATCTACCCACTCATCCATCCACTTACCACCCGTCATCTATCCATCCATTCATCCGTCCATCCATCCAACCAACCATTCATTCATCCTCCCAACCATTATCCATCATCATCCATTCATCCATCGATCCAACCATCATCCATTCATCCATCCAACCATCATCCATCCATCCAACCATCATCCATCCAACCATCATCCATCCAACCAACCACCATCCATCCATCCATCCATCATCCATCCATTCATCCATCCAACCATCATCCATCCATTCATCCATCATCCATCCAACCATCATCCATCATCCATCCACCCATCCATCATCCATCCATCATCCATTCATCCATCCAACCATCCAACCATCATCCATCCATTCATCCATCCAACCATCATCCATCCATTCATCCATCATCCATCCATCCAACCATCATCCATCCATCCACCCATCCATCATCCATCCACCCATCCATCATCCATCCATCATCCATTCATCCATCCATCCACCCATCCATCATCCATCCATCATCCATTCATCCATCCAACCATCCAACCATCATCCATTCATCCATCCATCCAACCATCATCCATTCATCCATCCATCCAACCATCATCCATTCATCCATCCATCCAACCATCATCCATTCATCCATCCATCATCCATCCATCATCCATTCATCCATCCAACCATCCAACCATCATCCATTCATCCATCCATCCAACCATCATCCATTCATCCAACCATCCAACCATCATCCATTCATCCATCCATCCAACCATCATCCATTCATCCATCCATCCAACCATCATCCATTCACCCATCCATCATCCAACCATCATCCATTCATCCATCCATCCAACCATCATCCATCCACCCATCCATCATCCAACCATCATCCATTCATCCATCCATCCAACCATCATCCGTCCATCCATCCATCCAACCATCATCCGTCCATCCATCCATCCAACCATCATCCGTCCATCCATCCATCCAACCATCATCCGTCCATCCATCCATCCATGGCTTCTGTCCTGCTGTCTGTTTACTTCTCCTCCCTGTTCAGTTTATCCTCATTATTTCTATAGGTAACCGTTGGTCCGAGGATGAAGGTGAATTTCCTGCATTCAGGACCAGGATGATGACCTGAAACGATTCTAAAAAGGATGATTTACCGACTGAAGAGAGACTTTACTGAGCGGAACTTTCTAGATGAATCTAAGTGTTTATGATATTTATATCCGGGGGGGGGGGGGGGGGGGGGGGGGGGGGGGGTTGTAATTCTGAGTTAACCGCTGTTTGTTTCTCTCCTCTTAATAAGCCCTGCTTTCTAAAAACGTTTCAGATTTCTGTAACTGAATGTTTCTATCATCTGGAGTTTGTATATTTCTACCAGCAGACGTTTTATCTAATCTTTTTTTATAATCCTGGTTTTTTGAACAGATGTATGTTTTCCTTTGCTAATCATTGAATTTATTCTTAAGTGACTTTAATATGACACTATAACTTAATTCATATCCGTGACTCTTTTTTTTTAGCGTATGACCTGTGGGTTTGTGTAAATGGAGCTCTTAGATTAACAGATGTGTGAAGATCAGATTAATTGCTGGAGTTTCGTAAATTCAGTTGTCCGTCGCCTCGAAGCAAACTGCCGGTCATCCAGGTGATGAGGACGACGGAAATCATGTGAAACAGAGATTTTCTGCTTTCCTTCTTTATTTTCATATCTAATACCAAAACATGTTAATCCTCCAGAGTTAAGCCATAAAACGGTAGCAGGAAAACGTTCCTGAAGGCTGCTTTCAGTGAAATCAGACCTCCAGGTTTTCTTCTGGCCGCATGAGGAGGCTCCCTCACTGCCTACCCCTTTAAGAGAAACCCCGCCACCACCACCACCACCTCTGGAGACGCCCACGGACGGCCCGGCACCTTCAGGGGGGAGTCTGAAGTGCTGCGTCTCCTTCTATGGACCAAGTTCACCGAGGCCTCAGCTGATCCCCGCTGCCATCACCACACATCCTCCCAGGCGGTGCGATCCTCCCATGAACCTTTTTTTTTTTTTTTTTCAATCACTTTGTAGATTTTATACCAAGCCTTATTGTTTACCCCTTTCCTGTCTTTTATTTATTATCATTGATTTATGTTGTCTCGTCAGTTTGACCCTCGGAGCTAAAGCTCCTCTTCCTTCCTCACAAACTCGGGTTCCAAAGTTCGTATTTATTGCGAACAGGAAGGAACCGACGTGTCCTTTTTTTCCGTGTCTCACACAGAAACTGTTTTTTGTTTTTTTTATTTAGTCATTTATGCACAAAGCGAATCATGTTGCTGTTTTTATTCCTGCTTCTGTTGAATCTTCTGATCTTGTAACAATGATGTACAGTCTGAGTACTTATAAACTATTTTTATCACAGTATTATTTATTGCTTACTTTCAATAAAATACTGAAACTTATTTTCCACTGCAGATCAGTTGACTAGAGTTTTTTTTTTTTTAAGTTTTATGTTTGTTTTTGTCCTTTTAGAATGAAGCTGCTCCTTCAGCTTCCGAATCTCTATGAGGCTTTATTGTTGGAAGCCTTTTTTTCCTCGTTCTCATAATTTACATATTCAGGCTTTCTTCCTAAATTTGAGCCAATGGAAAGCATTCGTTTTTAAGATATGCTTATATAAATGTAGGATCAATTTGGAAAGTTTAGTAAACCTAAAAGGAGTTCAGAAGTTGGTGTCTACCTCACTGATAAAAACCTGGGAGCTGTTCGCAGAGGAGGAGGGACTGCACTGGAAAAACGATCTATAAATAAGTACAATTTTCTTAAATTAAGTGTATTTTACCCTTAATTTGAGTAGGTAAATGAGATAGTTTGCCAATGGAATGAGTATTTTTACTCTTAAAATAAGATAATTAGATAAAATACACTTGAAATAAGACAATGCAATTGTGTTTTCTCATTTTAAATGTAAATTGTCTTGTTCCTTTGGCAAAATGTGTCTTTTACCTCCTCAATCCAAGATCAAATACACTTATTTTAAGAAAAGATGACTAATTTAGATTTCGAGTTTTTTCCAGTGTGGTAACTGGGAGGGATGTTGGCGTCCAGTCTGGAGCTGCTTTAGTGGATGGATGTTTTCTAAAGGTCTATCGTGTTCATGAAAAGAATCACTTGAGTTCTTCATAAATGTGTATTTTTAAATCCTACCTGATATGAAGAGCTAATGAGGTTTATATGAAATACAGTGTTTGCAAAAAAGTGTTGAAATACTAAGATGATTAAATCATTGGGGTCCCTACATCGCAGGGGTTCATTTAGCAGAGATGTCAAAGCATTAATGTTTATTACTCCAGTAAAAGGATAAATCCTACTGTTTAAAAACCCTTGAATCAACTTAAGCTTTTTACTCCAGTAAAAGTACCGTTTTTAAAACTACTTAAAGTATAAAATTAAAAGTAATGCAGGAAAAAATGTTAAGGACAAAAGCTTTACTGCACTAACCAATAAAATGAAAATTTTTCTGCAATTCTGGATGATATTTTCCTTAAACTTCATACTTTTATAACTAATGGTAACAGTGTCCAAATTAACTTTGCATCATCTTGAAAAACTTTATTTTGGTATGTGTTGAACAACAAGTTGGGGCAGCACCGAGTCCAACCACAAAAAGTTGGGAATAGTTGAGAGAAAAAGGATCCCTCAGGGGCGGATCCAGGGTTTTCAAAATGGGGGTGGGCACCTAAGCCCTTAATAAGGGGAATGTTAAGACAAAGGGAAGCGAAATCCGTGTTTCCCAACTGTGGGTATGCGTACCCCTAGTGGTCCATGAGGGTATTGCAAGGGGTACTTGAAAATATTTTCTTAGGTACTAAAATAAAATAGGCTGGTATCTGTTCTGTACGGAAGAGGATTAGGGCCACTGAAAAAAAAAAAAGTTTACTGATTTTAAAATTTTATTTCAATTTAGTATTGGAAAAAAGTCAGAATTCTGAAAATCAGAAAAAAGTCAGAATTCTGACTTTTTTCCTCAGAATTCTGACTTTTTTCTAAGAATTCTGACTTTAATCTCAGAATTCTGACTTTAATCTCAGAATTCTGACTTTAATCTCAGAATTCTGACTTTAATCTCAGAATTCTGACTTTTTTCTCAGAATTCTGACTTCAATCTCAGAATTCTGACTTTTTTTCTCAGAATTCAGACTTTTTTTCTTGTCAGAATTCGGAGAAAAAATTAAAAAATGAAACATGCTTTTTTTTGTGCCAAAAAGTATGTTTTTCAATTCAGTCTGACTAATTTTTGTTCCCAATTCATCAAGTTTAAATGTGTTTTATAAGGCAGTTACTCAGAGTAGCTCCAGTTTTATAAACACAGGTTTATAATATGATTTTAATATATATGATGAGAAGTGTTTGCCTAGTGGTTAGAGCAGTGCGCTTGTGCTCTGAGAAGGTTGCAAGTACCCGGCTGATCCCCACAGCCTCCACTCTGGGTCCCTGAGTAAGACCCTTAACCCCACACTGCTCCCTGTGCGCCGCACAGTGGCAGCCCACTGCTCCCCAAGGAGATGGGTTAAATGCAGAGAATGAATTTCTCCAATGTGAGATCAAAAAAGTTCAGTTATTTTATTAAATGCTCGAAATAAATGGTTAAGTAAAATAGTTTTTTATTTTATAATCACTTATTGTACGTTCCACTTTGGTAAATCAGCAATACTTTAGACTGAACTCATGGTAAGACAAAATGCCCAAAGGGGGAAACAAGTCAAAAAAGGTTGGAGCTAAATGACAAAAAAAAATGCCTTCTTTACTCTTTCACAGAACCCCAACTATTCATCTTAAGGTTTGTTTGTTTTTTAAATGTTCATTTTTTTTGGATGAATATGAACGCAATTAGCTGAAAAAGCATTTTTGAACCAAAATGTCACAGTTTTAAAAGCCTGCAGAGGGTTAAAAGGTAGTTTGAAGACAAAATGATCCTTAACGATCAAAGCTTTTCTTCATTTCAGGAAATATTTATTTATAAAAGACTCAAGGATTGAGAAAAGTTTGCTATGGTTCCAGTGATAAAGGGTTTTTGAATATATTTTAACCAGAAAAACTTAATCCTAAGAAGAAAAACATTAAATTAAACCAATGAACATGGTGTGAAGTTAAAGGATAAGCCTATAACAGAACAGTAAGGCTTGATAACGAGATGATGATGATGATAATGGCTTCACAAAAATCAACCTTCTGGGATGCTTCTGAGCAAATATGTCAATGATTCTGTTGATGTAAAAATGTATGTCTTTGTGGACATAAGTAGCAAAGCCACAAACCTTTCTTGACCCATATTTGACCTCAGCAAAGGTGTGACTGCATTAACCCCCAAGTTGGCACCTTCCGCACAAGCACTCGTAAGCACTGACAGAACATGAAGAATCATTTGTTAAATTAAAATATGGTAACGGCAGATCAATAGCTACAAATCAGAGCATATTTTTTATATGTTCACAAAAACTAAGACTGTTTGTTTAAATTATTGGATGCAAACTATTAGAACTTCAACATACCAGGTGCTGCAGCACCCCTTAGTGGCAATAGATTTTTTTTTTTAAAGTATTAACAATTCACAATTTGTAAATTTCTCCAGAATATTTTGGGTAAGGCTTTTGACTTTTTTTTTTTTTTTTTACTGTTGTGTGTTTTAATTTAATTATTCTGAGGCCTAATTAACAAGTTCATGGAAGTTACGTTGTCATGGTAACATCAAGCAAGCTAGTGGTCAAAGAGTGAAGAGGTGTCCCACTTGCAGCAAAAGACTACTGCTATTTAAATAGTTTAATGACAGAAAGGAGGAGGAAATATGGCACAGTACGGAGCCCCTTAGGGGACATGGGGAATTTTTTTTCCTTTTGCGTTCCCTCGCAAAAGTATTGCGTTACCTTGCAAAATTTGGTGTTACCTCTCAAAACCTTTTGCAAAAGTTTTGCGTTCCCATACAAAACCTTTTGTGTGGGAAACCTTTACTTATTTTTTTAGAATTTTTTTTGTTATTAAGCATTA
Organism: Cyprinodon tularosa; assembly: GCF_016077235.1. Lineage (NCBI taxonomy): Eukaryota > Metazoa > Chordata > Actinopteri > Cyprinodontiformes > Cyprinodontidae > Cyprinodon > Cyprinodon tularosa. Next base: position 526,437 of record NW_024039039.1, on the reverse strand, counting down.
ATATCATCCTATTTTACTTCATAAAGAACTCCCATCTACCTAGCATCTCTGTGTACTTCATTCACAAAAAGTTATAAAAAGGTGTATTTTTTCCAAAACAGCTGTTGTAGTATGATCACCAGAAGTTCCTTGGTTTGTGTGGCGATTTTGGAGTGTCTGCACCGTATAAACACAGAGCTATTGATCAAAATAGGATGATATTAATGCTTAATAATAACAAAAAAACAAGTTAAGGTGTCTTTCAAAAACAGCTGTTGTAGTATGATCATCAGGAGTCTCTCAGTCTGTTTGATGATTTTTGAGTGTCTGCACTGTATAATCACAGAGCTATTGATTAAAATAGGATGATATTAACGGTTAATAATAACAAAAAAATCTAAAAAAAAAAAAAAAAAAAGTAAAGGTGTATTTTTCCAAACCAGCTGTTGTAGTGTGATCACCAAGAGCCCCTTGGTGTGTGTGGTGATTTTGGAGTCTCTGCATTTTATGGCAGTGGCGTTATTGATTTTTATTTGCAACGTTTTGCTGTTTTACCATTTGCAGACGGTCCCTAACCACTCACCTGGCCGCTGCCTGTGCATAGAGATCAATGTAATATATCCAGCTCGGAGAACGGCTCATTTTTCTCGAAAATAACGCTTTTTGATTCTTGTAATACGTAGTCTGTGCTATCAGGACATGAAAGAGGCGCCATTTGTGTTTCAACAATGAGAGTTATTGATCCCGGAAGTCCGAATCTGTGAATGTCTTTCTAACTTGACCGAAGTAAGGTTTTGCGTTCTCACGCAAAAGGGTTTGCGTGGGAAGGCAAAACTTCCCAAAAGGTTTTGCGAGGTAACGCAATACTTTTGCGAGGGAACACAATCGTCTTTACTGAGATCAGACACTTCCTTCAAATATTTAGTCCTAAATTTGTCATAGTTGTATTTTAAACACTGCAAAATTCTATTTCAGTCAGCCTTTTATTCTGTCTGTGTTTTTATGTACAGTATATCCTAACAGGACTCTCTTTTAAAGGAGATCTTGCCTCAAAAAATCAATATCTGTAAAGGTTTAATAATAATAACACAATTTCATTTTATTTGCTGTAAGTCAAAACAAAGAAAATAACTTACTGTGTGTTTAATTAATCTATATCGTACAATGGAGTATTAGGGCCAGGCTAGGGATTATTTTTTTTTTGTTTTATTACAAGAATAAAGGTGTATTTTATTAAAAGTCTTACCAGAAGCTCTGTATTCCATAAAATGAGGAATTGAAGTTTTATACTTTGGCATCGGTTTCACAAATACGGAAATATTTAGTCTTTAAGCATTAAATTATCAGTATCAGAACTTTGAAACGATTGTGAAAATGACTTTTAGCAGGAAGCTTTCTCTCTGAAACCGGTTGTTCTATGGTGACTTTTATTTTTCAACTTTATTCTCATAATGTCATAACTTAATTCTTGTATTTAAAAAAGACGAAAATCTCTACCCTGGTCCTAATACTCTGTAATAATATCTATACTTGAACTTTTGAACGTAAAATAAATTTACTTGTCATCCATATAGATATCTGTGTATAAATAAATGTTTTGTATTAGTAGTGTTATTAAGCTTCCTGTTGGTTGTTTGTTTATCGCCTTTTTGTTTTGAGGAGTAGTTTATTAAATAACTGAAAACAGACTCTGGGAATGTCAAACCGGAATATACAGATCACGGTATACTAAAAAACTAAAGTATAAAAGTATACTAAAAACTTTAATTATTGTAAAAAAAACTGTAAATAAAAACAGATTATTAAATAACTGAAAACCGACTCCGGGAATGTCAAACCGGAATATACAGATCCCGCCATACTAAAAAAACTAAACTATAAAAATATACAAAAGATTTTAATTATTGTAAAAAAAAAACTGTAACTAAAAACAGATTATTAAATAGCTAAAAACAGACTGCGGTTTGACATTCCCGGAGCCCCATAATTCATGCAAATACCGTGCAGCTCCTCAACGCCCCGCCCACAGATGACGTCTTAGCTGGATCGGGATATCGGGAGAGCCGGAAGAGCAGCAGACAGAGCGGAGGACCTCCGCAGTTTCTACCAACGGCCAAAGCGGAGCTCATCTACCGGGACGGACGGTCCACCTCAGCCGGCTGGAGTTAACTATTCCTGGGAGAAGGTGAGTGTCCTGACCGGTAGAACCAGGCTGTGGAGCCGGGCGGGGATCCAGGTGAATCTTCCAGAAGGAAGGCTAACGTTAGCCTGCTGCTAGCTGGCTGGAAAACTGGAACAGGAAATTCCAGAACCGAACTGACCACCAAGCACAGCTGGTTCCGCCTAGATCCGTGTTTTCTGTTCGGTTTGACTCTTTAAGGATGTCTGACATTAATCCTGGAGACTCGAAGGTGAAAAAATGGAGCTGACGTAGACATGCCTGTTGTGATTTAACCGTTAATTGGCTTCTAGATGGCGCTGGAAGCTGATTGGACGCTGCGGGAGGTCGAGTCACATATTTATGACCTGATGAAACTTATCAGAAGGAAACGATTTGGGTTCAAAGGTAAAAAAACCGGAGCAATTTAAGAGAAATGAGTCTGGCGTCACTCCTGGGTGCTGGTAACCCACCTGCTGAAGGTGAGCTGCTGCTGCTGGGCGTGGCTTCCTGTCATGGACCAGCAGCCATGCTGCTTCCTGCTTCCTGGTCCAGCTTCAGCGGATGGGGCTCTGATTAAGGACAGATGCTGACTGTCCTCCAGCTGCTGAGTCAGGAGAAGCTTGGAGGAATGTGGCTGATGGTCCAGAGGGAGGATCAGACATCTCTGGAGGGAAGGATCCATCCATCCATGTGCTTCCAATGGTTCTCCAGGCTCTCTGAAGCAAAGCCTGGAGTGATGTCAAGATTTAACAAAAGTTCAGAGTATTTCCCCAATAATTAAAAACAAGAATATGCTTTTTATTCAGTGTAGAGAATCAATAATTCTGCATAGCATTTTCTGTTTGCAGCATATAACACATGGTGCACTATAATGAAGTCCCCTGTAGCTCAGATTAGGAGTACTGTGGGTCTGGACTGTTTCAGGACATGATTTGTTCTACTAAATAAATATTCATTCTGTTTCTTAATTTATTTGCATTAAAATCTGTCTGTTTTCATGTAAATTAGAATTATGGCAGCTTGATTTAAAACAGCTGGTTAGTATTTTTGTAGTACGGTGCATTTATGATTTTGTTTCCCGTCATCGAAGCAACTCTCTGGCTCTGAAGTGTCCTTGAGGATGCAGGTGGCCACGCCTCCCTCGTTTGTGATAAAGGAAAGAACTCTTAAGAAATTCAACCCTGACTCGGCAGGATTTAACCCTCAGAATAAATCCAACCACTCTAATTTTAAGAGTTTGTTTGGTTGTAGTTGCTTCACTTTGGGTCCTTCTGTGTTTAGGTCTCTTTATTTACAAACACAAACGTCTCGGGATCAACATGAAGGCAGAGGGAATTTTACAGCCAAGACAGAAAGATTCGGATCAACTTGAAGTTTTTATTGTGGTTTTCAGACAAAAGTTCTGACTGACGCTACCGTCTGTTTTTCAGCGAGCGACTTTGGCTGATAGAAGATGTGGAAAGCTGCTGCAGGTCAGAATATCAAGGTGGCCGTGGATGACGGAGGAGAGGACTGGGAGACCGACCCCGACTTTGAGGTTCCTGGTTCTTTTTCGTCTCCTTCTACTCTTCGTTCTCTCTCCTCTACAGTTTTGTTTATTTTTTTTCCCCTGTATGTTTATGGTTTTATTTTTGGAATTTCTTCAGAATGACGTGTCGGAGAAGGAGCAGCGCTGGGGTGCGAAGACGGTGGCCGGATCAGGACATCAGGAGCACATTGAGTGAGGAAGCAGCTCTTTTTTTTTTCTTTTTCTTCCCCATGCATCATGTCCTAACCGCGTCCCTCCCTGCACCGCAGCATCCACCGGCTGCGTGAGACCGTGTCCACAGAGCACACCAGCCTGAAGCAGAAGGAGCTGGAGAACATGCCCAAGGCCTCGCACGGATACGGAGGGAAGTTTGGCGTGCAGCAGGACCGTATGGACAAGGTAGGAGACGGACGAGGCGCTCTTTTATTCCCTGCTGCTTAATATTTCCTGTTTGTTAAAAATTTCGAAGTGTTTTGATAAAACCAGATTAACTGGTAGAAAACTGGCAGCCGACCAAACGTCACAGATCCGAACCCGCTGCCTGATTCTGAGTCAAAACAATCATCCAGCAGCATCATTTGTGACTCTGAGCTGCTGGTCGGTTCTGGTACCATTTCCTGGACCTCCACAGCTTTCTGTCTGTGTTCACCGCAGCATGAATGTGATGAGCGAGCTTTGTTTACATCACAGGGGGGGTTGCTTGATCTCTCTCTGCAGTTCACTTCTCTTTATCCACTTCAGCTACGTGCAGCTAAAGGTTTCAGTCTCCACTCGACCCTTCCTCATTAACTCCTACTGTCCACACCTATTGATCTATTACTGCTACGTACCAAAGAGGGAAACGGGAAATTTTATGGTTCTGATATTAATTTTATGTCTTTTATGTTTTTTTATTTACGTCTTTTTAATGTTTTTATGTAGTTTCATTGTACAGAGCTTTGGTCCTTTTAAATTTCTTTATAAATAGCGTTGGATTGGATCCTCATGGGTGAAAGACGCTCTGAAAACATTTTTTCTCACAGAACCGGTCCATGAATCCGCCCAGAACCGTCAGGTTCGGACCTCTGACCCACTGCTGGATAAACTCGGCTGCTTCTGGTCTGATTTGACTTTTTAAAATGGACTGATGGATCTTCTCTGCTTTTCTCTTCAGTCTGCTGTGGGTCACGACTACCAGAGCAAGCTGTCCAAGCACTGCTCCCAGACGGACACCGCCAAGGGGTTCGGAGGGAAGTTTGGAGTTCAGGCCGACCGGGTGGACAAGGTGCTTCTTCCTGCTGCTCCTTGGTTACATCTGTGATCTAAATTTGCAGTAGAGCTTCTAAACCTTAGAGTCATCAGAGAGGGAGCAGGTCAAAGTTCACATTAGGGCTGAAACAATCAATTATTGAAATAATCAACTAATTTAGTCATTTATTAATCGTTAACTGGAGTGTAGAGATTGTAAAAAATGCCTTTAGCTGACAGAGTGACTCACTTAGAGCAGGAATTACACCAAGTTTGCAAAAATATATAAACATTTTGCAGTGTTTATGTGTATATATTTTTTTTTATATAAACAATGCAAATGATCAGACATCTTTATAAATCTGCTGGAAAATGGGTTTTAAATCCTTTAGTCTTCGATTGGATCGTCTCCATGGAGACTAAACTCTGCTACAATCACGGTTCTCTCTTTCCTTTCCAGTCGGCTGTCGGCTTCGAGTACGCTGGGAAGACGGAGAAACACGCCTCGCAGAAAGGTTTGTTCAAACAAGTCGTCTGATTTCCTCACAGAAATTCCAGGAATGGAGATCAGCTCAGCTGAAGGAGAAACGCTCTGTGAAGGACAGAATGTTTTACATCCCGGAGTTAAAATGAACTGTGATGATGTAGCTTCACCTTGACCTCTGACCCTCTCTGCTCTGCAGACTACACCACCGGGTTCGGGGGCCGGTACGGCGTGCAGGCGGACCGCGTGGACCAGAGCGCCGTGGGGTTCGACTACCAGGGCAAAACGGAGAAACACGAGTCGCAGAAAGGTTTGTGCTCCGCCACAGGGACAACCAGCAGACGTACGGGGAAATGTAGCGGCATCCCTCTGGTTAGGAGCCTTATAGTGATGAGCTGGGCAGAGAAATTATGCCATGATCCTCAGTTGATCCCAGTCCCACAGCATGATGCTGCCACCATGTTCTGCTGCTACGATATTGATTTCATTTGTCACAAACCAGGAAGTGAAATAAGAATCTCTGAGCAAAGCAGCATCCTCAGTTTGCTACACAGCAAACGGCTTGCAGCAAACAGTTCCATCATTAGTCACTTCTACAACAATCCTGAACCAAAGGTGCTGAATCTCTCCTCAGCAGCTGTTGTTCACATCTTGTTCTGAGCTGTCACTGATTCACAAGCATCTGGAAGTTTCAGGAAGTTCTAGGAACCTTCAAAATCAGAGCAGATGTTCATGGTCTAACAGTTTGGATGTCAGCTTGTATTTCTGTATGTTTGTCTGCAGATTACGCAAAAGGCTTTGGAGGAAAGTTTGGTGTGGAGACGGACAAGGTGGACAAGAGCGCTGTGGGCTTCGAGTACCAGGGCAAAACGGAGCGGCACGAGTCGCAGAAAGGTCTGTAGAGTTTAAACCGGAAGCGGCTCGTTCCAATGGGTAGCGTTGGATTGAAGAGGTTTTTATCCATCAGAAGGTTTTTGAACTTTTCTGGGTTTTTCCTGGCTTGGTGGAATCTGCTCCTTCAGGCTGAGTTGGATAAAATGTTGACTTTGGTACCGAACAGAAACTGACACGTTTAAAGATTCCAGGCTGTGGATTTGTCTGCAGGGCCTGACGGAGCCACACCCTCATTTCTGCCCAGACTCGTCTGCACTGCGTGTTTTTCAACCTGCAGCTTCTTGCACAACATGCCTTTCTGAGCGGCTGCAGAACCGCCAACAGCTGGAGATAAGAGACGGTTTGCATGAGCGATAACTGGGTCACGGGATCTGATAACAGGACCGGTTTTGTGAGCCATGCTGCAGACAGCAGAACTGCTCATGATGTTTAATTTGGGTCACTGTTACAGGTTCTGATGGGCAGAACCCTGGCTGACCCACTTGCATTCGCAACAGGTTGACTGTTGGTCATATTCATTTAGCTTTAGTTATCGTCCATTTCTCTACGCCTGCTGGTTATGTGGTCAAATGTCTCTGAGATCCTAAACGAGCTTCTTCTGACGGATCTTTGGTTTTAGATTTCCAGGGACATACCTTTGGTCCAAACCAGCATCCCAGGAGCTCTGGTCCCTAAACAATCCTAACTGGTTTTAGTGTCAACCATTGATGCTTTTCTCTTCTGATCATTGAACGTAGAACTGGTTCTGATCGGATCCAGACTGAATTCTGGCTTCACTCTCCTAAAGAAGGAGAGCTGATAAAATCAGCTAGGAACCAGGAACTGCAGCTGTTGGCAGCTCGCTGTAAAACATGGAATATATATAAATATTCCTGCTTTTTTTAATAAATTTTTTATTTTAAGGCATTTTAGCCTTTAGGTATAATTTTGACCCTTTTTAGGTGGAAGAAAATCACTGGTTGTAAAATTATTAGACCCTGTAAAAGAGTTTGGGTCTAAATAAAGAAATTTTTTTTTTTATTATTTTTTGGGTTCGGGTTGCTGTCCTGCAGGTTTTAGAGGTTTCGCTGCTTTAGCTCAGCTCATTCTGATGATTGAAGTTCAGCAAAAGCCCCTCAAAAAAAAAGTTTTGAACTGTAGATTTACAGTCATTTTTAAAAAAAGATTAAATTGTCCAGTGAGCTGTTTCCAGGCAAAATTTCTTTTTTTTACACGTGTAAACAAAATGACAAATGAAATCGGTCCAAATTCGAAGTCTAAAGTTAATCAACTATCGATGTGAATCAGCTGTGATGGAGGAGGGAAACCTCTAAAACCTCCAGGACCGACTTTGGGGATGACAGATGTAACCTTCTCAGTAAAACAGTTAAACTAAATCAGCTGTAGGGCTGCTCATCAGCTCCACTAAGAAGAGCTCTGATTATTGTGGAGATCTAGTAGCGGTGGAACGGTTCACAAAATCCACGGTTCGGTTCGGTTCACGGTTTCGTGGTCACGGTGTTCAGTTCAGTATATGTTGATTGATACACTGAAATCCCATAGAAATTAATGAAAAAATCCAAAAAAATTAATGGATTGTAATTATTTTTAATGATCCGCAGAAACCCTGGATCATTTCCGCATGTTTTGCTGCTTTGAATTTAATCATCTGGCGCATGCCCTCTACGATCTCCAAGGAACTCAGAGCGGAGTGGACGGGAGCCACAGTGGAGGCTGTAGGCTTTGCTTTGAGCAGGCGGTCTGGAGCGCAGCGGAGCGGAGCGCTGACGGAGTATGAGGGATTTCGGGGTTAGCATGACATGTTGGTCGTGTTGCTGTTAGCATAAACAAACGTGTTGCACAATGCTTGCACACTGTTGCACTTTTATCCACAGCTTTCTTTCCGCCGTCATCGTAGCTCACTCTAAATGCAAAGTGGTCCCATACAGCAGACCTATAAAGTGCTGCTGGCGCGTCTTCCAACTCCTGTTCTTTCCAACTCGCCATACCCACACAATTCTCCACAACAACTGATTTTTTTCTGCTACACCCGGCTACGCTGCTTCGTTTCTTCTTCTTGTTTACTACTGGTGGTTGGCTTTGGTCGCAGTACCGCCACCTTCTGCTCTGGAGTGTAAACGCTTCACCTATGAGAAAAAGGGGCAGCGCTTGAACTGAACGAAACACACGCAAACTGAACCGAGACAGTCGAACCGAACGGTTCGCATGGTTTTCATAAACCGTTCCATTCCTAAGATCTAGATTCTTTGATCTATGGTTTAATAATAAATCCAAGTATATTCATGTCAGATCAGCCTGAGTCGGAGCGACTGAACACTTTTCTCTTCTGCAGACTACGTGAAAGGCTTTGGCGGGAAGTTTGGAGTTCAGACGGATCGGCAGGATAAGTCTGCGCTAGGATGGGACCACCAGGAGAAGCTGCAGCTCCATGAGTCCCAAAAAGGTACAGACTGATCGGGGGGGGGGGTCTAAGCTTCTAGGATCAGTTTCGGAGATGTTAATGGTTTCAGGTTCCCCAGGATAAGGCCAGTTCCTTTCACGTCTTTGTTCCCTTCCATCTCTGATGTGGTTTTTACAATCCTTTTTTTAAGCAGGTCAACAACTTCCTCATGCAAAAAGGGGAAGAGAAACCGCAGCTGTGATTTAGATTTGCATGTCGGTGCTGCGGATAGCTCTGTGGCAGCTTACAGGGAGAAAAACAGAACATCTCACTTTGTAGCCAAATCTGTCGGCTCTTTGTTCACCCCTCGGTTTCTCTGAGCAGCTGTTCTTATAAATGTGATAAACTCAGGAGAACACAGAAGCTGCTGTTTGTGGGACGTTGATGTCGGGGAGCAGACCTGTGGTTTGGTTTATTCCCTGCTGAAGGCCTCAGCTTGCTCCGATGGAAGAACCAGCATGCACCTGGGCCTGAGTTTAGAGAAGTAAAACTTATTGTGAACATGTTTAAAGGCCTAAAGAAGACTAAGATGGACCTGTAAACCAGCTGGTTCTCTCTCCAGGGCAACGTTTCCTGATCGGGTTTGCAAAATAGTTTTGATCCCAAGTTAGAATCCAGCGGCTGCGTCCTCTGAAGGCCGATAACGTCATAGCGCGGCGCTGAGTCCTGTTCGGATGACAAGACTCCTCGTTATGCGGCCGACAGATGCATCCTTCTTTTTGCCCGTTTTGAAGGGCAGGTCAGCTGTATCCTCCGTAGCCTTGGGTATCCCAGAATTCATTGAGAGTCCAAGCAAGCTGGTTGCTCCATGCTTAGAGGAAAAAAGAAAATGGTGCCAAACAGTGGTGAATATTGAATTGCAGTTTAATATAATGCCAGTACAGTAAACCCTCGTTTATCGCGGGGGTTACGTTTCAAAAAGAACCGGCGATAGTTGAAATCCGTGAAGTAGAAACCTTTTTTTTTTTTACAGTTATTATACAATGAAATACTCCATACAACATTGAAATCAAGGAACAACAACTTTTTACAGGCCCAATCATTTGTTTAACAAATAAAAGTACGGTATAAACATTGTTAACTACTATACTGTACTGTAAAATAATATAGTTATCAATAAATAAGTAATAATTTTAATCATCAATACGAAATGAAGGGTTAATTTTGCAGGGATCAGCACCGCCCCGCCGTGACGGATTGGAGCAGGAGAAAATGAAAAATGATTATGAAAAAAAAATACAAAGTACAGTAGGACAAATAGTGACTGACGTGTTCAGTACAGTATTTCACTGATGTTTGACGGAGCTGCTGCATCCTGATTGCTCTGTGGCGTTTTTTTCTTCTAAAGCCTGCGGTGCAGGTATGTTTTTTGGAGAGAAGAACATAGTTATTGGTAGTTGTTGTCGCTCTTTTTTTCTTCTGGGCCAAAAGATCCTTATAAACCGACATGCCACCATTGATTATGTTCGACAATAAAGTTTAACAATGCATGATGCAAATCAGTGAAGCAGCGAGACCGTGAAAAGTGAACCGCGTTATGGTCAGATATGTGGCGGGTAATGTTTGGTTCATTGAAAGGTTTTATCTGTCCCTGTGTAAATGGGTAACAGTCTGCTGCACAGGGAGGCTGACATCAAGGCTCAGATTCTAATATCTCTGCAGTGTGGGGACTATAAATCTGATATCTGAGACGACAGTACTGCTGCTGAAGCTCCGCAGAAATGTTAACACCCAGAACAGTAGTGAGGCCTTCTGCATCCATTCTTTGCCTGCTTTGTGTTTCAACTATCACGGTTGCTAGGCAACATGGCGTATGGGCAGTGAAAGCCGGAGAAGTCTGGACCTGTTTGAATCCACAGCCAAACTCTTCCGGACTCCCGTCCAGGTTGACGGGGTCCTTGGAGGACGCAGCCTCTGATCTGAACGAGTCGGTTTGCCGTTTGGTTCTGGTCTTCATCCTGGGTGGGTTTTCAGGAGAACCGGTTCTGCTCAGAGTTCTGTCCCGTTTGTTCTTTTTCTATAGCGATAAATGGATCCAGAAACGGGGATAAACTTTGACCCGTCTGTTAAACCTGGAGGTTCTGCTTCCTGTCTGACGGTCCTGATGTCCTTGTCTCTGTGGGAGCGTCTGTCTGAGTTGTCTGTCTGTCTGTCTGTCTGTCCATGTGTGTTTCAGACTATAAGCGTGGGTTTGGCGGGCGGTATGGGGTAGAGGTGGAGAGGCAGGACCAGAGTGCTCTGGGCTATGAGCACAAGGAGAACCTGGCCAAGCACGAGTCCCAGAAAGGCACAGAGATATTCCTGATCCACAACTTCCTGTTTCCCTTCACCTGACTGGCTCCTCACTCTCAGACCCACCTGCTCTCCTTCAGCCGCAACACGCCCCCCACCTCTGCAGCACTGATGGACCAATGAGAAGCGTTGAACAATTCACTTCCTGTTTTCATTCCTGAAAGCAGGAATTCAGACGTGTTCAGCTGTTTCTCCTCATTTTCTGTTCAACTTCCTGGTTAGTTTTACTTCTGAGGAAAAAGTTTTCTTTCTGCTCCGTTTCTGATGATCCGGACTCCAGGATTAGCTAGTCTGGAAATGTCTGCTTTATTCCAGCAGTTTTTCCAGGTTTGGTGATTAGAAAAAAAAACAAAAAAAAAACACCTTTATTTCCAGGCTAAATTTTAATTTTAACAGATTAAATCAATGTATCCAGATCTCTATCTTTTTTTCGATGGTGAAACGTAGCAGTTTTACAAGCGGCACTGGATGCTTTTGTTGTGTTCCTGGTAGCTTTCACTAAGTAGACAAAGTTTTTTTTTTTTTCTCCAAAGTCTGGATAAATCTGGCTAACATCATCAGATTAGCTGCCTGATTGGAGCCAGAATTTAATTATCGGATAGAAAGAATCTAAAAAACCTTCAGAAGCTGATGGATCAGTGCTGTTCTGGTGTGAATGGATGGACCTGCTCTCCCCCTCCTCCCTCCCATAGATCCTCCCTCTCTAGATATAAACCTCACTCTCTACCGGATCATAAAGTTCTCAAAACGTCTTGCTGCATTGATTTATTTTTTCCGTCTGTCTGTCGATTTGGTGCATGTTGTTTGGTCACCGTGCACGCCCGCTTCCCGCTGCAGCCGTGCACGTAAAGGCTGCTTCCTCCTCAGCTCTGCATGAGCTACTCATTCAGAGCCAGGACGACTGGTTCTGATCGTCCTTGTTCTGATCGCCCCGGTTCTGATCGGACTGTTTCTTTTTTTCTCCAGATTATTCCAAAGGGTTCGGAGGGAAGTTTGGTGTCCAGAACGACCGCATGGACAAGGTAAGGCTCCAGCTTCTGTTAGTTTGTGGCGTCGTTCCAGAACACTTTCCTGACCCGTTTGTGTCGGACAGAGCGCTGGAACCTTTGAGGACGTGGAGAAGCCGAAGCCGTCCTACCAGAAAACCAAACCTGTAGAAGCTGGTGAGGCTTTATCTTCATTGTGGTCTTTATTTTTACTGGGATCTTTGAACTCACCGTGTCCCCCTGGTGTTCTGGAGCAGCGAGCAGCAGCACCGGCAGCATCAAAGCACGCTTCGAGAACATCGCCAAGCAGAAGGAGGAGGAGGACCGGCGGCGGGCCGAGGAGGAGCGGGCGCGCCGACAGGCCAAGGAGCAGCAGGAGCAGGAGGAGGCGCGGCGGAAGGCGGAGCGGCCTGCCTCTCCTGTCCACGCTCCGAGTCCGACTCCCCCAACTCAGCCTGAAGAGGAGTACCAGGTGGGTTCCGGTTCCACTGGGACTGGATGTGGACCAGCTTCTCCCACCATGAGCCACAGTTTAAGCTCCTTCTTCCTGGTTTCTCTTCTAGAACAATCAGGAAGTTCTAAGCGAAGCTGCTAGAGACTCAGAACCGGTCTACGAGAACACGGAGGACACCCAGGATGACTATGAACAACCAGATCTCTACCAGAACCCGGAGGAGCCCGCTGCAGCAGGTGGAGAATCTAAAACATGGCGATGTTCAGTCGGGCCGATCCGTTCGGTTCTTCTGGTCCTGATGAGTTTTGTTTTCTTACAGACGAGTACGGAGAGGACCTCGGGGTGACGGCTGTGGCTCTATACGACTACCAAGCAGGTGAGGCTGGAACAGAAACCCGATGCAGTCAGAACCAGCGGTTCCTGGCGCTCTGGGTCAGGGCGGGTTTTTGGTCATTTTCAGACCTGGTGATGTTTTTACGATCGAGAGGTTCCTGCTGGCCCGTTAGCAGTTCTTTAGAACTTTTTCATCTCTTCCAGTTCACTGGTTCTGGCCGGGCCCTCAGAAACGGGGGCTGTGAAGACGGTCCATCCACGGTTCCCAAACCTTCTTCCTTGTTTTTTTTTCTTTCCCTTCACCTTGATTTGAAGCGTCTGGTTCCGATAGAAAACCAGATGTTTAGGCTGGTTCTCCCTCCAGCTGGTCGGCTCTGGCAGAACCAAACTCTTGTTTCCAGAACTTTTATGGGTTCTACTGGCTCCGGTTTGACTCTGTTAAAGCTGCTTCTTTCAGTATTTCTGATGTTCACGTGTCGTTCCTCTTCCAGCCGGCGATGACGAGATCTCCTTTGACCCCGATGACATCATCACCAACATCGAGATGATCGATGAGGGCTGGTGGCGCGGCGTTTGCAGAGGCGCCTACGGCCTCTTCCCTGCCAACTACGTGGAGGTGCGGCAGTAACGGCGCTCCTCCTCACCTCATGTTAGAGCTTCGACGCTGCGCCGGCCCCTTGGTCTCCTCGCTTTCTTTCCCTCCCTCCATCGTCCCGTCAGATCCTACTTCCTGTGCAGCAGCAGACAGGAGGAGCAGCTTCCTCCGCCTTAGAAGCAGATAGATGCAGCAGGTCGCTTAACTTTTACTCCCTGAAGATGCAGATTAATCAGGATGAGTTTGGAAATGAATTTAGTCTGAGTAGAAACTGGCTGAACAACAGGAGGGGCCGGAGGCAGCTGTCTGTAGCTCCACCCTTAACTTCTGATCATGGACCAAAATCTGTTTCTCCATGTTGGACCAGAGGTCCGACTCCCTCCTGACTGAAGCTGCACCTGATGATTCATTTTAAGCTTTGTCAGATGGTATTATTGCCTCTAAACGATCGTGGGAGGGGGAGCTAACCCTTCCCTCCTTCCTTCAGAGTATTATGGATGCCCCGTTTGGAATCATGTCCCGGTAAATCTGTTCCTGTCGCCGTTCTTCTCTTAAACGTTGAAACATTTTGATTGAGCTGCTCTGAATGTTGTTTTTCTGTCTTAATGTTTCTTCACCACCAGGGGGCGTCTGTTGACCTCAGAGGTGATTGACCTTTAAAAACAGCGATGGCGGCTAAACAGGCTCATTTTTAATAATTCATCTCTGGGTTTTATAATAAGTGACCTTTTCAAATGGATTATTTTTGTGTTTGTTTCAGTTACATCATAACCTGCTCGTTTATTTGTTGTTTTTTTTTCTTAAGTTTCAATAAATAAAGTATGAACATTTAACCCTGTTTGGCACCTTTTCTTATTCGTTAAGAGTCGGTTTCAGATGTTAAATCAAGGCAATATCTCAGGAGTTTCCTGCTGAGATTAGAGAAGTTCTTATTTAATTCACTTTAGCTTCCTTTTAAGCAGCTAGATTAAAAGCCTAAAACTAGTCGTCTTATAAAGCATGCCAGGATCCTCCTCTTTAAAATCACCGTCTCCTATTAATTCCCATGTATTTATTTATATATGAGAGAGAGAGATTTGAGTGCTCCGTTTTATTCATTCAGCCTTGGAGCTCTGAGGCCAGGACAACATGTCTGAGAGCGAGAGAGGGGACTGTTATTAGGGAGTGCTCCAGATTCTCGTAATATTTAGACTATCTCCAAACACTTTCTTTGTTTTGACTCTAAAAAAGCCCTCAGCATCTCCACCTTTGGTTTTATCAAACCATTGTTGAAAAAGAGAAGTTTGGATAAATTGGTCCTTCAGAACTACAGACCCATATTAAACCTTCATCCAGGGGCGTCTCTAGGTTTAAGGGACAAGGGTGGCTCAGCCCCTAGAAGATATTGCGCACGCATAGCGCGCGCCGAAATTTTTTCAGTGCACCTGCTAAGGCGTTGTCTAAGACAAGGGTGTAACTTTGTGTTGAAAGTTGTTGGGGACGGCTCATAAGGAAAGGGAGCTACCTGCGCGACGCCTTTTTTTTTTTGTTGGAAAGGATAAAGCCAAAAAAATGCGAATAACATTTATCAATTTAATGCTTACAGTTGAAAACATAACTGTTACAATATTCACTTATATATTTTGTGCAAAAAATATCACATAAATCTAAACGGACTGTACAAATCAAAGAAATCAAATAAATATATCAATTTTGTAGAACATTTATTAACGGTCAATTTTGGGTCACTTTTTTAAATTAATTTACTTTTAAACCAGGACTCGGACAAGATCTTATGGGGCCTTAAGCAGAATATGATTAAGCAACTTCGTCTTTCTGTCAAGAACATCCACCAGCAGGGTATCCAGGGGGGGATTTACCATTAGGCAATACTAGGCAGTTGCCTAGGGCCCCAAGTTCCTGGGGGCCCCATAAAACGCTGTTTCCATGTATGGTTAATACAACTAATCCTTATTTGTGCACATTAATTATGTTTTTGATAAAAATCCTTTGGCTAAAATGCCATCAGAACGCTGATAAATAGAGAGGAAAAAGGGACAAGAAGAGAGGGACAAAACCTAGAACAAATAATGGATGTCTATTCTATTAACATTTCTCTATCTGTAGAATGGGTCTGTTTTATGGGTTTACTTCTCAGGGGGCCCCCTGCCTGTCTTTGCCTAGGGCCCCAAATTTCCTAAATCCGCCCCTGAGGGTATCAATACTGATTTGATAGAATCTGGGAGAGCGGACTATGTTCAACCATCCATTTTCTTTAACCTTATCCCTCAGTGGGATCAGGAGGTGCTGGTGCATATCTCTAGCCACGTTCTGGGTGAGAGGTGGGATCACCCTGGACAGGTCACCAGTCTGTCGCAGTATGTTCAACCAGCTTAAAAGTAATCGGTAATCAGATTTATTATTTGCACTTTTACTAAGTGAACTTTCTAACTCCCTTAAATCTGAAATTCCAATGCCAAAATTGTTTAAATCTTTTATCTTTGGACCCCCTGCAGAGTGACGTCACACCTGCAAGATCCTATCCTTACCTTCCTGCTAGATTGCAAAAAGCAGCTTGCTCATGAGTTGTCAACTTAACACGCTAAATCTTAAATGTACATATAAAAGAAAAAGGGGCGCAGTGCTTGCTACTGAATGGCAACACTATCAAAGTCAGGAAAAAGTTTTAAGTAAAGCCGGGATTAAAACAGTAGCTACAAGAAGCTTCAAATAAAAGGTGTTCTTTATGTTCAACCTAAACACCAACTCCGATAGACCATCAGTAGAGCAGGTGTTTAAATTAATCAATCACTGCTGCGAAAGCTTATAGCAGTGAAAGCTAATATACCACAGCCATCACTTAATAAACGCAAAATAAACAACCCTCTAAAAACGGAAAACTGTAATGGACTGAAAGTCCTGTTTTTTATGTGGGAAATTATTTGCGTGTGTTTTAGTATAATTCTGATATATTGGCGCTGTTGTCTGTTTCTATGGCAACGATACTGAATGTAGTGTAGCTTAGAGACCTGCATGGGTCGAGTTTTACCAACCCGCACCCGCCCGAACCCGTTAGGATGACTACCGAACCCGACCCGTCACCCGCGGATATCTTCAATTCAAATCCGAACCCGACCCGTTGATATTTAACCCGCAACCCGACCCGTTAACACATCATAGGCTATTGTACGCTGCGCTGCACCCAGTGCACCCAAGCCTCTCCTGGCTAAAATTAGGTCTTAATATTTCCACAAGTCCCTCTCACCTGCAAGTCTGAGTCCACTGCTGTCCCTGAATGGGTTAGCATTTTTGGAGGGAAGCGACAGGTGTTATGGGGAGAGGGCGGAGGGGGGTGATGGGGAGAAAGCGAGAGGCAACAGATTCTTTTTTCTGAGTTTTTTGTCGGGGTTTGTGGACGGTGAGCAGCGGGGAGAACTTTTTTTATTTTCTTTCTGAGGAGCGGCATGAATGGGGTTTTAATCAGATATACACAGCACCGAAAGCAAAATACGTGTACAAAATATTGGTGGGGACTGTCCCCCTACCGGTCAAGATTGGTGGGGACATGTCCACACCAGTCCTTAAGGAAGTTACGCCTATGATTGTTCAGATTAACTTGTCTTCTTTATGGCTTTTATTCGGTGCTTTACTGCATTTGTTTTGGGAAAATATGAGGAAAAAATAAATACAGAAAAAAAAAAAAAATTTTTTTAAATCACAAAATAATTATAGGGTGGCTAATGCCAAAGAAAGGATGACTGAAGCCACCCTTAAATAGGTCTAACGACGCTTATGCCTTCATCAATAAGATAATTGAAAAAGTTGTGTTTCAACAATTAAATGCCTTCTTAATAATGACCAGCTGCTTTGATGTAAAATTTTCATGCCAACCACAGTACAGAGACCAGAGATGGGAAGTAACGAAGTACAAATACTTCGTTACTGTACTCAAGTAGATTTTTCTGGTATTTTTACTTTACTTTACTACTTATTTTTATGGCGACTTTTTACTTCTACTCCTTACATTTTTACACAAATATCTGTACTTTCTACTACTTACATTTTAAAAAATTGGCTCGTTACTTTAGTTTTAAATCATTTCAATGGAGTTACCGTTATTATTTTTCACGCCATCAATACCAAATTCAATCTAATTGGATGGGAATCTACGTTGCATTTGACGCACCACTACAAGATGAATCGACAGATTCGGCGGTATTCATTCGCAGCAAATCATTGCAGCTTGGTGGCGGTGGCGTTAGCATAGTAGCATGGACGAGGAGATGATTGAAAATGAACACAACGGAGATCTAGTCCTATTGGCGGACATCCATTTAAAATGTAGGCAACGGCATGAAAAAAGTGGTTTCTACTTTTACTTTTATACTTTAAGTAAATTTACAAGCCTGTACTTTGTTACTTTTACTTGAGTAAAGAAGTTTAATCAGTACTTCCACTTTTACCAGAGTATTTTTTAACACAAGTATCTGTACTTTTACTTAAGTACGGACAGTGAGTACTTTTGCCATCTCTGACAGAGACTGCTCTGATGAAGGTGTTCAAAAACATCCGTATAAACTCAGACTTTGGAAGAACCACAGTGCTGGTATTATCAGTGGTCAGTGCAGCATTTGATATTGTTGATCAGTGGATTTTATTAGAGCGTCTGGAAAACTGGGTCTGCTACATGACTGGACTGGTTTAAATCCTACCTGAAGGACAGGTGGGGTCCCTTAATGCTCCATTCTGGGGTTCCTCATAATCAATATCTACATGCTTCCCTTGAGTCAAACAACGACATCAGCTACCATAACTATGCTTTACATCACAATGTCACCAGGTGACTAAGAACCCATCAGAGTGTTGGTTAGATGCTTAGAACAGATAAATATGTGGATGCACCATCATTTTCTACAACCGAATAAAAACCAAACTGAGGTAATAATCTTTGGACCAAAGGAGGAGAGATCCAGAGTTAGCTCAAAGCTTCAGCTACTACAGCTAGACTCCACTGATTATGGCTGAAATGTTGGTGTCTGATGGACTCAGACCTGAACCTCCAGAGGCTCGCAAAGGCAGATACTAAGTGTCTTCATAGGTTTGCTTAAAAAGTCCATCAGACAGCTGCAGCTGATCCAAAACGCTGCTGCCTATGTTCTCACTAGAACTAAGAAAGTAGAGCACATCAGGTCGGTTCTGAAGTCCTTCCACTGACTCCCTGTAGCTCAGAGAATAGACTTTAAAATCCTTCTGTTAGTCTAGAAATCACTGAATAGATCAGAACCTCAATCCATAACAGATCTATTGTCAGTGGATCAACCTCCCAGACTGCTCAGGTCTTCTAGTTCCAGCCTACTCTGTTCACCCAGAACTAGAACCAAACAAGGAGAAGCAGCATTAAGTTCCTATGCACCACTAATCTGGAACTAAATCCCAGAAGACTGGTTGACTGTTGCCTTTTGTATTTCCGCTTCTTTTTCTGTCCGCTTCTGTCTCCATGAACCCCAGTCGGCCTCAGCAGACGTTCAGGAAACGTAACAAAAGCTTGTCGAGCAAAACCACCTGAAAGGATTCATGAGGGGAAAACAGGATTTTGAAAATGAAAAAGCAAAAATTGACAGATCAAGGAAATTCAAGAAATGGGTGTCCAGGGCAAAAATTATAATAATACATTAATTGGTACTAGTACTAAAAGAACAATATGAAAAAGCTTAACAAGATCCCCTTTGTTACTCTCTTATCTCAGCCAACTAGAAGATCTATGCAGCTGAGAGGAAACAAGGATTTTAAACCATTAAGACCTTTTACACTCCATTTACACTTATTTTGTTTCTAATCCCCATTTTGATCACCTTTTTGAACATTTAAAAATCGTTGCATTTGTTAGATCTGGTTTCTCTACGGCTTTTCTCTACAAAGCCAACTTGATGACATCATAAAATCTTAAACTACCTGATAAAAACTGGTAGCAATGGGTATGATTTCAATGTTCAAAAATGCTTTTTTAAGATTTGTCATACATATGCTACTAATGAAGTTCAAAAAACCGATGTAGAAATTACAAATAGTTTAAAAAATGAAAATAAATGAAAGAAAAGAACAACATTCAGTAACTCTGCCAGAGTGTCTTTCTAAGGTCACACTGTCGGTCCCAAGGCCAGATACAGTAAAAGGGGTGGGTTGAAGGAAGAACTAGCAATTCAACAACATAAAGAGGTTTTTAAGTAAATTTGATATTCTTGCTAAGCCTCTGTGCTACATACTTCGGCTAAAGTATAGAGGGAATTACACAAGTATGAGGAGGAAATTGATAAGACCCCGTTTTCTAATATTGAAATGCAGCTTGTTCACACAAATCTACGGTACTTCCTAAAGTGCTGATGATGTGCATTTAACCTGTGTATGTAGGAGTAATTGTGAACTGTTAAATATTTATTTATAATGACATCCTGCAGACCCCTCTAAGATGCTTGAGGGTTAAACCTGGTTAGTAATGCTCTTTTTCACATTACAGGCTCTGACATAATATGTCCAATTATTACTCATAGCTTCATGCTGCATCCTTAGGTATCAAGGCAATGTTGAAGATGGAGAAACTGCTGATGAGAGCTCTTGCAGGGTTGGTCAATGTTAGCTTTATTCAATGATGATTATAAAATGAATGTATGTGCATATAGAACATTGAGGAAAGGAGATGCTTCACTCTGTCTTATGATTCAATCAGAAGACCGCTCTGTCTTGTGATTCAGTCGGGAGGACCAGTCTCTCTGTCTTGTGATTCATTCAGTGGAGCATCCTGTCTTATGACCTGATCAATTGTCCTTTCAGAACAATACTCTGTTTTGTAACCATGTGTTGTGTTCTGTTAATAAATAAGGCACTGCAGGAGGGGGGTCGGAGAGAGAGAGTAGTGTGTTGGGTTGTAGCTCTTTCTCCCCTTCTGCAGAAGCTGTTGAAAATCCCTTACTGTGTGGACTCAGTCCTTCTTTTACGAACCTACATTTTTTAACCTAACAGTCAAGATGAGCTGATCTGAACAAACCTTGGGTCTTGAGTCCTTCCACAGTCTGATCCTCCACTTCACACTCAGAAGTATGGACCTTAAGTTTGTGGAGAAGAAGTTTGCGCAGTTAAAGAAGTCAAGTGTCCTGGTATAACATAATAGTTAATATGATTATATTGCCTTTTAGAAATGTTTACATTTAAAACCTCCTAAATGCAACAAAATAATTGGCGAAAAGTATCCTGGTGGTAGAGAAAATCCCCGATGCACTATATAGAGCAGGGACTATATAGTGGGCTTTATAGTGAACTCGGTTAACGGACCGTTGGGACATATACTTTTCACTCCTCGTTGGTCACGTGACTCCGCCTCCCCGCACAGTGCCTGCAGCCTCTTTGTTATTTGTGGCCACTTTCAGGTAGTGCCAGTCTATGGCGACAGCGTGCCGCTTTGACAACAAATCCCATAATGCTAAGTGAGGCGAGCCCTCCTCGCAAAGCATTCTGGAATATATTTCTGCTTGTCTACTGACCATGAATGATCACTACTTTTCAAGGTGCATTGTGGGAAATTTTAAGTCCACTGCTTTTTCATCCACTAGACATTCGACACTCATCTAAAGTAGCGTAACCACTATATAGGTAAAAGCCAGTAAATTAGAATATTCTGAAAAACTTGATTTATTTCAGTTATTGCATTCAAAAGGTGTAACTTGTACATTATATTTATTCATTGCACACAGACTGATGCATTCAAATATTTATTTCATTTAATTTTGATTATTTGAAGTGGCAACAAATGAAAATCCAAAAATCCATGTGTCACAAAATTAGAATATTGTGTAATGGTTAAATTTTGAAGACACCTGGTGCCACAAACTAATCAGCTGATTAACTCAAAACACCTGCAAAGGGCTTTAAATGGTCTCTCAGTCCAGTTCTGAAGCCTACACAAACATGGGGAAGACTTCAGATTTGACATTTGTCCAAAAGGCAACCATCGACACATTGCACAAGGAGGGAAAGACACAAAAGCTTATTGCTGAAGAGGCTGGCTGTTCTCAGAGCTCTGTGTCCAAACACATTAATAGAGAGGCAAAGGGAAGGGAAAAACTGTGGTCAGAAAAAGTGTACAAGCGATAGGGATCACCGCGCCCTAGTCAAGATTGTGAAAAAAAAACCCATTCAAAAATATGGGGGAGATTCACAAGGAGTGGACAGCTGCTGGAGTCAGTGCTTCAAGATCCACCACCAAGAGACGCTTGAAAGACATGGGTTTCAACTGCCGCATACCTCGTGTCAAGCCACTGTTGACCAAGAAACAGCGCGAAAAGCGTCTCACCTGGGCTAAGGAAAAAAAGAGCTGGACTGCTGCTGAGTGGTCCAAAGTCATGTTTTCTGACCAAAGCAAATTTTGCATTTCCTTTGGAAATCGAGGTCCCAGAGTCTGGAGGAAGACAGGAGAGGCACAGGATCCACGTTGCCTGAAGTCTAGTGTAAAGTTTCCACCATCAGTGATGGTTTGGGGTGCCATGTCATCTGCTGGTGTCGGTCCACTCTGTTTCCTGAGGTCCAGGGTCAACGCAGCCGTCTACCAGCAAGTTTTAGAGCACTTCATGCTTCCTGCTGCTGACCTGCTCTATGGAGATGGAGATTTCAGGTTCCAACAGGACACAGCGCAAAATCTACCCGTGCCTAGTTTACGGACCATGGTATTTCTGTTCTAAATTGGCCAGCCAACTCCCCTGACCTTAGCCCCATAGAAAATCTGCGGGGTATTGTGAAAAGGAAGATGCAGAATGCCAGACCCAAAAATGCAGAAGAGTTGAAGGCCACTATCAGAGCAACCTGGGCTCTCATAACACCTGAGCAGTGCCAGAAACTCATCGACTCCATGCCACGCCGCATTAATGCAGTAATTGAGGCAAAAGGAGCTCCAACCAAGTATTGAGTATTGTACATGCTCATATTTTTCATTTTCATACTTTTCAGTTGGCCAACATTTCTAAAAAATCCCTTTTTTGCATTAGCCTAAAGTAATATTCTAATTTTGTGACACACAGAATTTTGGATTTTCATTTGTTGCTACTTCAAATCATCAAAATTAAATGAAATAAACATTTGAATGCATCAGTCTGTGTGCAATCAATAAATATAATGTACAAGTTACTCCTTTTGAATGCAATTACTGGAATAAATCAAGTTTTTCAAAATATTCTAATTTACTGGCTTTTACCTGTAAAGTGCCCTAAATAGGGATTAGGGCGGACATTTAGACATAGCTTTCATTATAATTAGTGTTGTACCGATACGATACCAGTATCGGGCGGGGCCCCGATCCAGCATTAAAATGGTGGTATTGGTATTGGCGAGTACCAACAAATAGGGCACCGATACCATTTAGAGAGCCAAAAGTTTATTCAACTATTGTCACCCATTCCAGGTAGGCAATAAAAGGTTCTACTTTGTATTAGTCTTTTTCCTGCTTCACAAAGGTAAGCTGCAGCTTAACAAAGCCATGATGGCAATTATTTTACATCCAAGCAGTATGCAGTTCTTCAAATATACACACACATCAATTTAAAACAGATGGTATCGGCCAATACTGCACAGCCAGGTATCGGGGCCAAAAAATGGCATTGGCACAACACTAATTATAATCTCTAGGTCCAGTGGGGTGAAATAAGCACTTCCTGTTACCAACAATGATAAGGTTTTTTTTATACTTAGAGTTGATTCAACTAATCAGAGTTCCCGTCTTGAAGCTAGATCAATTTAAAGTTGAGGATTTGAATCTGAGTTTGTGAAACCTGCTTATTGAAAAGGACCCCAGGCTTTTTGTTTGCTCATTAACGTCACGTTTTCCTTTTCCACCATCACACTTATTTTTCAAAT
The DNA here is from genome assembly GCF_016077235.1 of Cyprinodon tularosa. Classification (NCBI taxonomy): domain Eukaryota; kingdom Metazoa; phylum Chordata; class Actinopteri; order Cyprinodontiformes; family Cyprinodontidae; genus Cyprinodon; species Cyprinodon tularosa. The sequence goes on along the minus strand of NW_024039039.1, from coordinate 503,188 downwards.
ATTTCCATTTTTTTTCCTTTCTCATCTCTGACCATACCTACACCTCAGCAGGGCTGAAATAAACCAGTGGGAAGGGAGAATTCTTTTACAATTGCCACAGATCTTAGTGCTATGGACAAACATTGAGGATCAATTAACGGTAATGACTAAATTTGTCCACAGGGTGGCGGTATTTAGTCTTAAAATGTTCCTCAGCAGCTGTGGAAAAAAAAAAAACACACTCATGGGAAGAAGACCACACTAGTGCAATATTATATTTATTTCTTACAGTGACTTTTGGTTGCCATACAAGAAACCTTGAGGAATTGAAGGGGGGGGGGTTTGGGGTGCTTTTACAGGAAAATTCTCTCTTTTCATTTCAGTAATTAGTCGACTCTAAGATGATTCAGTAGCACAAAATTACAGCAACATAGAGAACATGAACACAAGTCTTTAGCACAAATTACCAAAAACATCTTAGCCTCTATGAAGACTTAAAGAATAAAAATCTATTCATGGAAAACTAAAGGAAGAGAAACTAAAGTTACCCGAATGTTTGACGACGATGAAAGTGGGAGCAGTGTTTTTAGGGGGGGGTGATGGTGGATCAGTGAAGATTCCTACTAAATCTACTCTGCTCTACGTTTCCACAGAGAAACCTGCTGATCTTTTCTGGCAGATTTATTTCCTGCAGGACAAGTTTCCAAAT